>NW_015165924.1:167430-171006 GCF_001447785.1 Gekko japonicus
GAAGTTTTCTCTACAGCCACAGCCCAGCGCTCTCTACCTGTGGATTTCAATCCTGTTTGTGTTTGATTGTAAAGTCATCTCGTCAAAGCATTGTTTGCGAGCAAGAAGAGGTTGCAAGGAACTTTTGCAAGAGCTGTGCCGTCTCCAAGCTTCACTTCAAGCTGGGAAGTCGACGGGCCAGAGACTGGGAAAGTTGAGTGTTTTCTTCTGATTGCAGCTGCAAGCTAACCTGTTGAACTTGTGAGTTGTTGCTCAGGGGCGGGGATGGCCTCTGTGTGTGCTATATGCTGTGTTTATGTGTGTCTATCTGTCTGGGAGATGGCCTCCATGTGGGTCTGTCTCTCTGTGTGTTGTGAGCTGAGGAGCAGCTCGCAAGGTTCCTGGCTCCGCTGGGAGGGCTTGATCTCTGGGAGAGAGGAGGGGGGGAATGGGCTAAGGGCTCCCCTCTTGGCTGTCGATCAGTCCACCTGGTCCCTGGCCAAGGTCCTGAATCCTCGACCTCTTCCCTTTGCAGAGAAAGAGGAGGCTCAGTGAGTTTCCTGTGTGTGCAAGGTTTGGAGATGCTCTAACCCTTGAGAATTCTGCTGGAAAGTTAATGTATGTGTTGCAAAGTCTTGGGGGCGGGACTGTGTAGTTCTGCCACTGTGGCATGCTCGCATTGGCTTGCGTGTCTGTGTGTCTGCGAGAGTGGGTTTGGGTTTGCTACCCCACAACCTCCACGGTTGCTGGGTGGGGCCCTTATCCACTCCACAGAGCATGTCAGCGTCTCTACAATGCTGACTGCGGTTGGGAAGGAGACCAACCTGTTCTTCTGAGGAAGATTTCTGCTGTTAGCTGTGCGTATCTGTGGGAGGGAATTGCTGACCAGAGTGCTGGATCCTTCTCACCCCTCCTTGCAGCTTCTCCACGAGGCTGGAGGATGTGTCCTGTGTATGGTTGAGTTAGAGCCAAAATGTGCCTTTGTGTGGCAAATGATTTGCAATTTGTGATTTCCTTTTGAGAATGTGCTAACCTGTTTTTTTCTGTTAACTAGAAACTTTTTTAAAGTGTGCTGGAGTGGAATTGAAAGTTTAAGAATGAGTCTGTTCTGTTATTGCTCTGTAATGAACTGTGATTAACCTGCTATTTGCTTTCTGTATTCTGAACTATGTTCTGATTTAGTTTTCCTTTTTGTAACCTGGAAATGTTTTAAGCTGTGCCTGGAGGGAAGATGAAACCTTCATGAGTTGTATTGAGTTGGGTTATGCTTGTATTCCTATGCTTGGTTTGTATTCATTATGTACTGATGTATTCTGTGTTTGCTGACCTGTGTTATAATTCCTGTTATCCTCACATGTGTGCATGTGGATGAAAATTGAGGTATCAGTCCCCGAATTTTCATCCTAAGGGGGAGGGTGTATAGAAATATTAATTCCTGTAGGCCTCATGTCTCCCTTTGAATGTTATGTAGCATCATGTTTCCCCTTGGAATGCCTTTTGCTCTCACCCCCTGGTGTTCTAGCTTCCTATGCCTGACCATTTGCTCAATTGCCCTGTCATATAACGACACATGTTTCACACTTCTGGCAGACCTACTGGAGCCTAGTTAGGCCTAGCTGCCAGGAGTCACGTACTACACATGCTCATAGCCGCCGGTGCACGATCGATAAATGAATGCTTTGCATCTGCTTATGATGAACTGCAACTGTATGGCTGGCGGAGCATCTCCCCTTCTGCTGCCATTCAATAGTCTCCTTCTTGCTCAGGCGCTCCTGATTTCCCTATCCAGATTTCCTTCTTGAGCAAGGACTACTGCCCATATCAAAGAACCCCATCCTTTGGGAGTTGTTCAGTTGCACGTGCCGGGGGGGGGGAGTTTGCCCAACTGAAATCTGTCACAGCAGCTCTCGAGGCAGTGCCTGACACTGTGATGCTTATTGCACAAAACAAGAACAAAGGCTAATTTAATGTTTCCGAGAGCATTTTACTGATTTATAGAATCATAGAATGTTAGAGTTGGAAGGGACCTTGCAGGTCCTCTAGTCCCACCCCCTGCACTCTGCAGGAGCACAGCCGAAAGCATACCTACAACATACCCAAAAGATGGTCATCCAGCCTCCACTTGAAAACGTCCAGCGAAGGAGCATCCACCACCTCCCGAGGCAGACTGTTCCACTGCTCAACCACTCTGACAGTTAGGAAGTTTCTCCTGATATTTAGCCGGTAATGACTCCCTTGTAATTTCCACCCATTAGACCTAGTCTTGCAATCCGGAGCAAGAAAAAATAGATCTGCTCCATCTTCTGCATGACAGCCCTTCAAATATCTGAAGACTGCAATCGTGTCCCCTCTAAGCCTTCTCTTTCCCAGGCGAAACAGACCCAACTCTTTCAGCCTTTCCTCATAAGACTTGGATTCCAACCCTCTCGCCCTCTTCTGGACACGCTCGAGTGTGTCAACATCCTTCCTAAAATGTGGTGCCCAAAACTGGACACAGGACTCCAGGTGAGGCCTGACCATAGCAGAATAGCTCTCTTCGGAGAAGATGGGTCCCTGCTAACATCTTTCCCGGCACCTGCAAAGTATTTTTAGAAGGTAGAGAAAAAGAGATTGGATTTATACCCTGCCCTTCACTACCCGATGGAGTCTCAGAGTAGCTTACAATCCCTTTCCCTTCCCTTTCCCATCCCCACAACAGACACCATATGAGGTTGGTGGGGCTGAGAGAGCTCTCTCTCTCAAGAACGGCTGGTGAGAGAACAGCTCTGAAATAACTTGTTTTTTTAAATTATTTTATTTCCCTCTCCTAAAAAGGAGATAAATTCTGCTTTTATAATTAGAAAAAAAGGGAAGGTTTATAGAGGGACCAAGAAAAGGGTTGAGCAATGTTATATTAATCTTTTAGTATTAAGGTTAAAGTCCATATCAAGGTTTAAGACTTCTTCTGCAGTTGGATAATCGTCTGTTTCTTCTTATTCCTTCCAAATCAGGCAATTAATATGTTAGTAATGTCCTTTTGGAGTTAGTATTTCTTCTATAGCACTGTCCAAATTAGTCCTTAAATTTTAGGGTGTTTTTCTTTTTTTCCTCTTAAGTTGTACTTTGGACCTCCGGCTGCTCCTTTAGCTTCTTCTTCTTTCACCTCTCCCTCCGAGCTGCTGTCTTCTTCGCTTATCCCCGACATCCACTCAGCGAGTTCTGCCTCTTCTTCTGTACTGGCATGCCTTTTCAAAAAGTCTTGTGCCTTCAGGATAGAATCAATCCTTTCTCTTCTGTCTTTATACTTACAGACCAGCCCTTCTGGCGTCAACCACCTGTAACTAATTTGATGCTTTTGTAAGAACAAAGTCAATCCTTTGTATTCTTTTCTTTTCATTCTAATTTCAAATGAAATATCGTTCAGAATTCGGATTGGTTGTTCTCCAATTTTCAAGGGTATTGCTGATACTGCTTTTAAAATTTGATCTCGGAGACGTTGCTTGGTAAATTTCACTACCACTTCTGCCAGCAGCTTATTCTTCTTTGTAAAGTTGGAGTAGGCTCTATAGGCCAAATCCATCTCTTCTTTTATTTTTTCCGCTTCGCTGCCGATCAGTG
>NW_015165924.1:171801-185993 GCF_001447785.1 Gekko japonicus
TGATCTCCAACTCACAGTTAGTCGAATATGCTTTTCTTCAAACTTTAACTTTATCGCTTCATCACTCCGATGTTCCGGTGGCTTTGCTAGTCCCCTTCACGGGGCACATCGCAGCAGGGGCCGTTTGGGGCAAAGGGAGAACAAACGGGGAGCCTCAATTCCCGGCTTTCGTGCCAGTAAGAGGCTTCTCCCAGTCTCCCGGTCGCGCCCCCTGGTTCGGAGCGTTTTCACTAAGGCTCTTGGATCTCCGCTTGTGCGGGACCCCCCCAAACTGCGTGTGGGCGGTCCGGCTCCGGGAGCTTCCCAAGAGTCGGCCACCGGTCGCGCGGCCATAGCCGGAAGTCAGCTCTGAAAGAACTTGTGACTGACCCAAGGTCACCCAGCTGGCTGCATGTGGTGGAGTGGGGAATCTAAACTGGTTCTTCTAAATTAGAGTGCCTGCTCCTAACCAAGAGAGGGAGAAATTGAAGTTTGGAAACTGGATGTCAAGGAGCAGTGGCAGAAGCATGCCGTTACACTGGAGGAACTAATGCTGCAGAAGACGGAGGAGGAGGTGATTGGATCTATACCCCTCCCTTCACTACCCAAAGGAGTCTCAGAGCAACTTGCAATCCCTCCCCACAACAGACACCCTGTGAGCAATGCTCCCTCTAAGCTGTGGGATCCTGTGAGCAAAAATTCTACTTTGTGAGCTACTGCCATTAAAGTTGTGAGCGAGCGATTTGGCTCCTGCGTAAATTAGTTCACTCTGGAGCCGTCCTTCCTGATCTAAGACAAAAATGTGTGAGCTGGAAACTAAAAAGCTGTGAGCGGTATTTCCTCATAACCCTATGAGGAAAGGTTAAGGCGCTCAGGGCTCTTTAGCTTGGAGAAACGCCGGCTGAGGGGTGACATGATTGAGGTTTATAAGATTATGCATGGGATAGAGCAGGTAGAGAAAGAGGTACTTTTCTCCCTTTCTCACAATACAAGAACTCGTTTTCTTCTTTTTTGGTTTGTTTCACTGGTTGAGTAGCTCTCTTATCAAATAACTCAAAATTAGTAGTAGTTACACTTACTGCGTAAAAAGTCTAGAATGTAAGGCCCAGGGGGGGAAATCCATGTTTTAAAAGTTTAAAATACTCCCCTAAAACTACTTTTATCTCCACGCTCAATAAATCTTTTGGTGACTTTCTAGGAATATCTCTTATTAAATGATACTTGCTACCTTGTTTTCACACAGCAACAGGGGTTGTTTCGTAGAAAAAGAGCTAGGGGAACTCATTAGCATAACTCATTAGCATATGCCACACCCCCTGACATCACCGGAAGTGTGTCATAAGGCCACACCCCCTGACATCACCGGAAATGTGTCATAAGGCCACACACCCCGCCCCCAACGGTCCCGGCCGCCACTGCTGGCCTTACAGCTCTACTGCCGAGCCCCATGAGGGGCCCTGCGGTGGACCTGCAAGGCTGGCGGGAGTGCAAGGAAGCCCTACGAAGGCACTCCCTGGCCCCAGGCAGGCAGGGGTGGGGAGAGGCAGGGAGGAAGCAACTTACCCTCCCTCTTCTCCTGCCTCCTCCTGGCTGAATGAGGGCCGGAAGCGGGGCGGCCGGAAGCAGGGGGTGGGGCTTCGTCATGTGCCCCGCCTCCCCATACCTCACCCTGGGGAACTGCGTCCCCCCGCGTCCCCCCCTGAAATGACCTCTGGAGCTGGCTCACACTAACTCAGCTTAGAGGGAACACTGCCTGCTAGGTAGGTGGGGCTGAGAGAGCTCTCCTGAGAACTGCCCTTGAGAGAACAGCTCTGAAAGAACTTGTGACTGACCCAAGGTCACTCCAGCAGCTGCATATAGAGGAGTGGGGAATCAAACCCGATTCTCCCCGATTAAAGTCCACACTCCTAACCATTACGCCAAACTGGCTCTCAAGCTAGTACTGTCTGTCTAGGTTTCTGTCTTTCTGCTCTGCTTTTATTAGGGTTGCCTGGCAACCAGCAGGTGGGTTTAGGGGGTGGGGACATGGGGTTGGGTGTGATGTTGGCAACGTCACCAAGGGTATGATGACAAGGAATCACCAGAAACTCTACGGTTTTGCTGGGGAAATAGTGGTAAAACCATAGAGGTTCTTGTGATTCCTAGAACTACGTATTGTCACTTCCAGGTCGTACCCAGAAGAGACCTACTGGCACAGAGGCCAGCAATGGTGACGATTGGCAGGAAGTCTCCTACCACAGTGGGAGGCGTGGCAAACCTAGCTTCAATATTGGTATCGATAATGCCCCATGTCTCCAATAAGCTTTTCTCATTGTCAAAAATATTTATTGCCATAGCCATTGGCCAGAGCAACCCAACAAATAACCCCCTACACGCAATTCACATCTAGACAGAGAATTAAAACTTTCCAGCACAGCAAAATAAACAGAATTTAAACTATATATAGTCATAATTGGTACAATAAAGAAACAGAATGCTAAAATGTGAAATCATTATAGCTTGGCTAAAATTCCTTGTGGGAGCAGCCGAAATTAATTTCTTCGTTATATTTGATGGCAGCGATGGCAAGAGCTGTGAATGATTCGACACTAAGGATGACGATTGTCTAAATAGTTATACTTATATAAACTATAAGCAAAAGAGTACAGTACAATAGAATTCAGCACGCAATACAAGTAGAACAAGTCGAAGCAAATAAACAATAAAGTTCTATTAAAACGGATATCCCGGATATAAGCTTCATTTCGGCTGTCTTCTTCAAAGATGTATTTATGCTCACAATACAAGAACTTGTGGGCACTCCATGAAATTGCTGAGCGGTCGGGTTAGAACGGATAAAAGGAAGTTCTTCTTCACCCAAAGAGTGATTAACACTTGGAATTCACTGCCACAGGAAGTGGTGGCGGCTACAAGCATGGACGGCTTCAAAAGGGAATTAGATAAGCATATGGAGCAGAGGTCCATCAGTGGGTATTAGCCACAAGGTATAGATAGGGGCTCTGGGGCAAGTGATGCTCTGTCTTCTTGGTGCTTGGGGGGGCCAACAGTGGAAGGGCTTCTAATGTCCTGGCCCCACTGCTGGACCTCCTGATGGCACTGGTATTTCTGGCCACTGTGTGACACAGAGTGTTGGACTGGATGGGCCTTTGGCCTGATCCAACATTGGTGTCTCTTATGTTATGTTCTTATTTTGTGCTGAATTCTATTGTACTGTACACTTTTTGCTTATCTATTGTCTAAATAGATCTTATTTATTTAGATCTTCTCTATTTAGACAATTTCATTCTTAGCAGGTTTTGTAAGTCAGGGGGCACTGACAACACAAAATAAAACATAAAATTAAAAACTCATTTTTGTAGCGTTCGCACTCTGCTCGCCTGCACAGGGAAGCAAGTCACCCATGGGGAAGGGGCGGCGGTGGGGAGTCCTCCAGGTGGCCCACAGAGTTGGGAGTCCTCCGCAAGGCCCAGAGAGCGTGGGGGCTGGAGTCGGGGGGCCTTGGCAGAAAGTCAGGGGCCAGGCCCCGAAATGCCCACACTGTAGCCACGGGCCTGATCCTTAGCATCTAATCATTCACAGCTCTTGTCATAGCTGCTAGGAAAATAAAAGTAGCCACCTTAAGAGTAACGTCTGGGATCGCATCAGCCAAGAAAAATTTAATACATTCCTCCTCTGAACCAGGAACATTTGTAAAGAACTGGATCAACACTTGATTTCGAATGGGCTCATAGTGAGGACTATGTAAAATACAATGAAGGATGTCTTCCACCTGATTAGAACTACAGAAACACAGGTGTTGATCCACAGGTATTCTTTGAAATCTTCCCTGAAGGTATGCAGACGGCATGGTTTGAAAGCTTGGAGTAAATGCCTTCCTTAATGGGGCATTAGAGAGGTCAGCTAAAAAAACGGGGGCGGGGGGGATTATTTTTCTTAAACCACGGGTACCAAAGGGAAAATTTGGATTGGCAAACCTGGTTAATATCATGTAGAGCAGTGGTGGCGAACCTATGGCACGGGTGCCAGAGGTGGCACTCAGAGCCCTCTCTGTGGGCACGCGTGCCATCACCTCAGCCAGGCCCAGACCACCATTAAAACGTTGAATTCGCTGCCAAATAATTTTAAGTAAATGAAAACATTTGGGATTGCTTTCCTTACTTTGTTTGGATCATCTTAACTTAATGTATGAGTTGTTTTTTTCTAAAGTAAAACCTCAGTATTCAGGTTAAATTGCTGTGTTGGCACTTTGCGATAAATAAGTGGGTTTTGGGTCACAGTTTGGGCACTCGGTCTCTAAAAGGTTCGCCATCACTGCTGTAGAGTGTCTTTTTCAAAAATCCACTCATGCATTTTACCTGAATCCACACTTTACTATCACTAGAGAAGGCCTGGAATACAGTTGTAAGACGGGAGATAACAATTTAGACTACTGGTCACATCTGAAAGCAAAATTTGACCAAGTGGTCCTCTGAGATGCTGTCGAACGTCTTATAATATTTGAATCACTTCAGATGGACTCTTGACACAATCGCCCTTTTCTCATAGAAAACAGACCCCACAATTGTTTGGGAAGTGAGCTAACTTCCCTATGGTCCTTTCCGCATTTGCCTGCCACTCCGGATTTTCTCAGTGTTTGAGTTGAGGCAATTTAAGTCCACAGCAAAACAGCATCCAAATAACCCGGGGCAACAGCGAGCTGAAAGAAGGAGAAGAAGAAAGGGAGGAGGAGGAGATTGGATTTATACCCGGCCCTTCACTCAGAGTCTCAGAGCAGTTTACAAACTCCTTTCCCTTCCCTTCCCCATGACACCCTGTGAGGTAGGTGGGGCTGAGAGAGCACTCCCGAGGACTGCTCTTGAGAGAGCAGCTCTGAGAGAACGGTGACTGACCTAAGGTCACACCAGCAGCTGCAAGTGGAGGAGTGGGGAATTAAACCCAGTTCTCCCAGATTAGAGTCTGCGCTCTTAACCACTACGCCAAACTGAAACCGGGCTGACCCCTGAAGGGAGGTAATGTAATGCAGAATGGGGAACAAACCCGGAATAAAAAGAAGGTTGAACTTGACTTTAGTGCAGAATGGGGGGGGGGGGATAACCTGGATTAAAAAGAAGGTTGAATTGGATTTTAGTGCAGAATTGCTTGGAGGACACCACGGAGAACGTGGATTAAAAGGAGAGTACAGAAAGGGCTTATGTCAGGTTTACATCTGGGCTTCAGTTAGTCATTCATCCAGATCCCGAGGGTAGATGGAAAACAAACACGTCCTGGGATCCAGAGCAAACAGAAGAAGCTTCATTTTCCAGTGAGTGATCCATTTGTGGCGCTCAACGAGCCATACCGTCAACAAGATAAGAACAGAACTCATTTCCAGCAGTCACCTTGATCAATTATTCAAGCGCAGAGGATAATTCAAGTGCGGGCTGCGTATTAATGCAAGTGCATTTGGGGGAGAGAAGGAGCCGGACTTGATTCAAGGAGCTTTCAAATGGAATTATGGGATTATTATTCATTTGAAAAAATATTATGGCGGGACAGATTGCATGGCCCGGGGGCTCCCGGGGGTTCCCCAAAGTGCCTGCTGGCAAAATATTATAGATAACCTTCACCTTGCTCCTTTCGAGATGACTTGGGAACTTCTCAGCGTGCTTACAGCCATTATGGACTGTCATCGCCACTCACTTCTTTGTGAGAAAATGGCGATTCTGTTGAACCGTCCATTCACATCTCACCGAAGGTTATTCTCGGGAAAGAGAAAGAGGTGCATCTCTTCACACGGGGATGGTGTACTGATGGACTTTTTCGAGCGGCTATTTAATTATTCTTTTACACTCAAAAACAGCCTTTCCTGTGCCATAATTGTCCTTTGCGTCAGTGGGGAGGCCAATCCTGTCCTGCTGCCACACAGTCACTACGTTTCCAGAGCCAGGTACCTGTCAGATTATAAATGTAGAGGCACAAGTGCAGAGATAAGTTTATATTTGTAAAGTTAGGTTACACCAGCAGACAATGTGAAGATTCAAGCATGAGAGATGTGGGCGTGTACTGTGGGGCTCTGTCAATCTTATCTGTGTGAGACAACTTGAAGTCTGATTGGCTGTCGCGTCTGTCTTGGTTGTACACTGAGATTCTGAGAGTGACAGTTATTTGGCTACTCCCTGTCAGTTGGTCTGTTCTATGTTGGTCTGTTAAATAACTCTAGATATATACAAACTGTTGTTTAATCATTCACCAGTAAATAGTTAGATAAACACCATCTTTACTTAACCGTGTTTGGTGTGGTTCTTTTGAGTCTTCCACAAAAACAAAGAAACATTAACAAATATTTTTAACAGTACCCACCATCCTCTGCTCCCCAGAAGCAAAACAATTGCATTCAGAAACAAGCACTAATACAGCAGTGCTGTTAAGACGCTCCTTCAGACCCCCCTGATAATTGCGAAAATGTTTCAGAAATGATGCCCCCCCCCTGCATGTAGGACCCCAGTCAATGGCAAGTATCCTACTATCCTATCTACAGAAGGTACCCTTTTCATAGAATCATAGAAGCACAGAGTTGGAAGGGGCCATAAAGGCCATTTAGTCCAATCCCCCGCTTAATGTATCCCTGACAATGGTTTGTCCAGCTGCTGCTTCAAGACTGCCAGTGAGGGGGAGCTCACCACCTCCTGGGGAAGCTGATTCCACTCTTGCACAACTCTGACTGTCAAAAAGAGCTTCCTAATATCCAGCCAGTACCTTCCCCACCCTTTACTCAGACCCAGTATTTCGAGTCCTCTCCCCTCTGCTGCCCACGGGAACAGCTCCCTCCCCTCCTCTAAGTGACAGGCCCTCAAATACTTCAAGAGAGCCATCCTGTCCCCCCTCAAACTCCTCTTCTCCAGACCGAACCTTCCCAAGTCCCTCAGTCTCTCCTCGCAGGGCTTCTTGGTCTCCAGGCCCCCAATCATCCTCGTCGCTCTCCTCTGCACCCGCTCCATTCTGTCCACATCCTTTCTGAAGTGAGGCCTCCAGAACTGCAATATACAATACCAGTGAGTTCACCCTCCACAGCAGCCATTTTCTCCAGGGAAACTGATCTCTGTAGTCTGGACATCAGCTATGATTCCAGAAGAACTCCGGGTCCCAGACTACAGAAAATGGCTGCTTTGGAAGGTGGTCTCTGTGACACGATAAAGTTCTAAGGTGGAGGATCACATGGCCGGCTTCTTTAAGTTTTCCCTTGTATGGCCGTGGCCCCGCCCCCAGTGTGCCCGGCATCATGACGTCACTTTCCTGTGACAAGCACGCTGGGGCGGGGTTCCCCCCAGGGCCCGATTCCCCGGCGTCGGGGAACAGGCCTCTGGGGCAGGGGGATTTTTGCCCCCCCGGGGGACTTGGCAGCCCTAGGGGGAGCACAGGAGGCTGATGGCTGCAGGACAGGAGGCAGATGTTGCTGTTTGACTGAGCTCTTTAAATCGGTTTGGAAGGAGCAAGGACAATGGATCAAAGCACTCATCTGATCGCACCCTGAAATAAATTTCGAATTTCAACCACGCAACTTTGCTTAGAAAGAAGACCAACATATTTTAAAATGCAGGATGTATGCTTTTAGGGTACTGAAAACATATCCACTTAAATATTAAGAGGGAAGGAAACATATAATGGGTTGGATCTAGCCCCTTTACCAGCACAAGCAGAATGATTTCTGCTCACTAAAAGGGTGTGGCGTTTATCATTGTAATCTCCCAACCCCAAGGAACTAGTTTTCTGGAAGTACAGTTATATGTTTGTATAACTTGCGGGCATCCAATGAAGCTGATAGGCAGTAGATTTGGAATGGACAAAAGAAGATACTTCTTTACACAATGAGTGATTAAAATGTGGAACTCACTCCCAGAGGATGTAGTGATGGCCAGAGGCATAGGTGGCTTTAAAGTGGATGAGACAGATTCATGGATGAGAGGTCTATCAGTGGCCACTAGCCATGGTGACTAAAGGCAACTTCCACGTTCAGAGGCACCAAAACCTCTGAATACTAGTGTCAGGAGGCAGCATTGGGGAAGGCCTCAGCCTTCTATATCCTGTTGTTGACCCTCCAGAGGAGCTGGTTGGCCACTGTGAAATACAGCAGATGGTCTATTGGTCAGATCCAGCAGGGCTCTTCTGATGTTCTTAGGAAGGCCTTGGCCTCTAAGCCCTGTTGTTGGACCTCCAGAGGAACTGGTTGGCCACTGTGTGAGATGGGATGCTGGACTAGATGGACCACTGGTCTGATCCAGCAGGGCTCTTCTGATGTTCTTAGGAAGGCCTCGGCCTCTCTGCTCTGTTGTTGGCCTTCCACGGGAACTGGATGGCCACTGTGTGAGACAGGATGCTGGACTAGATGGATCACTGGTCTGATCCATTAGGGCTCTTCTGATGTTCTTAAGAAGACCTCAGTCTCTCTGCCCTGTTGTTGGCCTTCCAGAGGAACTGGTCGGCCACTGTGTGAGACAGGATGCTGGACTAGATGGACCACTGGTCTGATCCAGCAGGGCTCTTCTGATGTTCTTAGAAAGGCCTTGGCCTCTCTGTCGTGTTATTGGCCCTCCTGAAGAACTGGTTGGCCACTCTGTGAGACAGGATGCTGGACCAGATGGACCAACAGTCTCATCCAGCAGGACTCTTCCTATGAACACAGCAGGAAAAGGGAGCTGGGAAATGTTTGTTTTCTAAGTGGAGGTCTTTTCAGTGTTCTATGGACTTTGTCCAACAGATGTTATTAAAGCAAGTCACGGTAGTATTCTGACAGTGTTTCCCATGATATTCGCACATGATCTTCTTCCTTGTCACCATTATTTAACAGTAAAATCACTTTGCATTTTAAAAAAAGTATCTGCAATGCATATTTTGAAATCCCCGGTCTCATGACAAACCCACTAGGAGAGAAACTCCCCTGGGATTGAGTGAGGCTTTCTTACATATGTAAGGGATTTGGTTTCATTAGATATATTTTCATTTCCGTTTAGGTAAGAGAGACAAAAAGATGGCTAATGACACTTAGATAAGAACACTGAAAGAATATAAATCTACATTTTCTCCAAAGGAAAACAGTTCCACTCAAAGGAAGACAGATGGAATTAAGAGTTGGGAGTAAATGCTGAAACTTGACCTGAGCTCGACGCAGCACCATTCTGTTCCTTTTCCTAACAGTTTTGGGCAATGCAACACAGTTGTGAATACCGAATTCATCACTTTCTCCTATCCTAACTTTCGCACTTGTCAGTGCTATGTTGCCTTTTGATTTCTGCGTGCAGCAGGAAAAAAATATAAAAAAAGAGGGGGGGGGGGGGGAGCAGGCAGAAGAACCGACTTTTCAAATCATCAAATATTTTCTCGATCCACTGCTTTAAAGTAGCCTGAGCAGGAAAAAAAAACATTCTTTGAAACCAAGATTTTGCTTGAACACAAGGCCGTAATTGTCATGCAACTCAAAATCCTGTTTCCCAGCAAAGGGAAGCAGAGATCTTTGCTGCCAAATTCATTCCTGATGTCTCTCTCTCTCTCTGTGCTGTTGTCCTAAGTATAACCACTACGGGAGCTGGGAGCGGCTGCCCCTTTTTCTCTGATGGTGACAGTAAAAAAATAAAATGCTAATGTGGTAAGGTTGCCAGCCTCCAGGCGGTGGTTGGAGATCATCTCCCAGGATTACAACTGACCTCCAGATGATAGACACTAGCCCGTAGCTAACATGGGGCCCACGGTGCCCGGCCCCCTAGTGTTTCTTCTGGGCCCCCTCCCTCCTGGGCTGCCCCCAAAGTCCTCCAACTTACCACCTGCATTGTATTTCCATTTAATTAGCTGGTGGCCCCCCCGAGGCCCCCTCCCAAAAAATTCCCTAGCTACGACATCACTTCTCCCAGAGAAAATGGCTGCTTCGGGGGGTGGACTCTATGGTATTATGTTCTACTGAGGTCCCTCCCCTCTCCAAACCTTACCCTCCCAGGCTCCACCCTCAAATATCCAGGTATTTCCCAAGCAGGAGTTGGCAACCCTATGTGTGGCGAGGACAACTGGTATAAGCCACGAGGGATGGGCAAAATCCCCCAGATTCAGTGCCAGGGTTGAGCCTGGCATAAGTGGAGAATACATTAGGGGGAGTGTAACTCTCAGGTTACAAGTGATCTTCAGACAGAGTTGCCAGGCCCCTGGTGGGAGTGGAAGATTGCCTACCACTGCCTTGTTTTCCCCACCACCACCAGAGAGGCAGTGGGAGAGGGGAAAAGGGGCCATTGGACCATGCCATGCCACTTCTTGGGAGGCATTATACAAGCACTTCGCCCTAGGAATGTCCTTTCAGAGAATCTCTTGCAACCATGTTATGTTTTTTTTTTCCCCATTCGATTTCTATACCGCCCTAACCCCCCCATGGGGGTCTCTGGGCGGTTTACAATGCATCGGTGAAAATTAATTAAATTGTTGATACGTACCAGTTGAAATAACAGACTAAGAGTCGCTGCTTTCATCCATATTCGGAAGAAGAATAGTACCGAAACGGTAGAACATTCCGGAGATCATCGTCAATTTTACGATTTTCAGCTATCTTTGTGCATTTATGCATGCAGATTCTTTGTACACATTTTTGTATAAGACAATTGTGATTGTTATTTAAATATTTTCTAGCGCAGTTATTTCACAGTTTCTTCTTCTTTTCGGTTGGAAAACCTGGAAGTGACATCAGTCCTATCTAGGTATTTCCAGAAACTCTACAGTTTTACCATAGAGTTCCCAGTGATTCCTAGAGAGGTGTGATATCACCTCTGCTTTCCCCCCAGAAGTGACATCACACCATGGTTGGGGTGGAGAGGCTCTGAGACAACTGCCTTCTGGAATGAAGAATTCCCAGTCCCCTGCTTTGGCCTTTCCTATGGATTCTTTATACCCCAGCTGTTCACAATCAATTTTTTTTTTTAAAAAAAGAACTCAAGCTTTGAATAAAGGATTGGTAGTGTGTAAGCTATGTGCTTCCTTGAGGTCTCTTATTGGGTAACCTGCTAGCCTAGGGTTTCCATCCCCCTGAAGGGGGCAGGGGTTTCTCCACTTTAGCCCCCCCCCCAATCCGCCACTGCCTAGCTGGCTGGTGGGGAGAGTTCTACCTCTGAGCAGCCCCATCCGTGCCGATGTTCCTGCCACAATAATGTCACCCGGAAGCAATGTCATCGTGCAGGGCATGTAGCGGGGGGGGGATGCTCTAGCAGTTAAGAAAATAACTTTATGGGCCCCGGTCACACGGAGAATTTGCACGTGAAAGGCACGAATGTTGGGCGGATTTTTGGGGTGTGATCACACTGCAACATCTGGGAAGCGTAGCGCACCCATGGCCAACCTGTGGCATCCCACCGAAGATGTGGAGTTAAAAAGTACCAAGGAAAGTGCACTAGTATCTGGAAAATGTGTGGCACAGGCGGGCGTCTGATCACGGGAGCGCTAGTATCCCGTGGCATCCGGCGCCCATCCACGTCCCATCACAAACCGGATGTTTTTCATAAGCACATGTGCACAAACACGAAACTGAAAGCAGTGCTGCTCCGCGGAACTGCGCATGCGCACAAATGTGAAACACTTGTGTGATCACGGCGCACTGCTTCTTTGCCACGCTGCAGCATCACTGTGTGATCACCAGCTAACAGCCGAAGCATGGAGACTCGGGGGACCGTGTGATCGGGCTACCACGCTTTATTTTGCTCCGGGGCGAACAGCCACACCTCCCCGCCATGTTATCTGGCCCGTGTGACCAGGGCCATGGTTTTTTTCCTCAAATGCTACAGCGTCCCCCTGCAATGTGCCCTGCATGATGACGTCACCTCTGAGTGATGTCATTGTGGCACACACGCTTTGAGGGCATGCTGGAAGTCCCAGGAAAAAGGAAAGAAATCCCTGCCGGGACACGGTAAGAGCAAGGCCGTATTTATTTGTGAGGCAAACAGAGATGGCTTTTTCTTAGATATTTGACCTGACAGACAAGACGCGGATGGAGATGAACAACAAAGGTCTATTTAACCAAAACAAATAAAGTATTTAATAGGGAAACTGTATGTGTCGATGGCTTCAATACAGAAAGTAAAACTGGCTGTCAGATAAAGTCAATGAGCCCTGAAAGGAGATTTGATTCCCCTTTCTCCAGTCAGGATACCTCAGCAGGTTCAAGGTTGCTCTTTTCCCACACAGAGCACTTTCCCACAGAACCTACGCACACCAGTTAGGAACGATGGGGCCTTAACAGGCTGCTTATTGGTCACACTAAAATCAGCTAGATTCAGGTGGGGCAGCCGCGTTGGTCTGGAGCAGCAGAACAAAGTTTGAGCCCAGTGGCACCTTTAAGACCAACAAAGCTTTCTTCATGGTATAACCCAGGGGTCATTTTGTAGGAAAAGAGGTGCAGGAGCTCATTAGCATAGCTCATCAGCATATCTTATTTGCATATGCCACACCCCCTGACATCACCGGAAGTGTGTCAGAAGGCAACACCCACCGCTCAGGCTCCACTGGACTGTTTTGGATTGCTAGCTATTGGGGGGGCACATGCACAGATTTGCCCTCACAGAGGAGGGAGAGCTTGTACCTGAATAAACCTTGGCTTTAAAGGTGCCACTGGACTGTTTTGGATTGCTAGCTGGGTGGGGGGACGTGCAGATCTGTGCAGGAAGGAAGGAAGGAAGGAAGGAGGGGGAAAAGACAAGGAAAGAAGGAGGGAAAGAGGGAAAGAAAGAGGGAGAGAAGGAAGGAAGGAAGGAAGGAAGGAAGGAAAGAAGGAAAGAAGGAAAGAAGGAAAGAAGGAAAGAAGGAAAGAAGGAAAGAAGGAAAGAAGGAAAGAAGGAAAGAAGGAAAGAAGGAAGGTAAGAAGCTTCTTGCTCCTCGTGGCCTGAGGCTGCTGGGAGCAGGGGGTGGGGCTTGTTGCATGTGCCCGCCCCCTGGACTCTACTGCCGGAGCTCCGCTCCGCTCCTGTGCGCTCCTGCAGGAAATTGCCCCTGGTATAACCTTTCGTGTGCAAGCACACTTCATCAGAACTGACGAAGCGTGCTTTGCACACGAAAGCTTATACCGTGAAGAAAACTCTGTTGGTCTTAAAGGTGCCACTGGACTCAAACTTTGTTCTACTAAAATCAGCCATCTTCTCTAAGCCGGCCCCCAAAACCTAACTCGAAACCAATAAAAGCTTGGCTACGCTGAAAATCCTTTCCAGAGCCACAAAATCCCTATCCAGAGGGAAAAGAACATTTTCTTCCCCCTTCTTAAACGGAATGGAGTTCCGTGGAGTTCCGTGGGCCCTGATTGGCTGACAATCACTTGGGAATTGCACGAGGCCAAAGTCACAAGGATTGGTTCAGAGCCCTGGAGGAGAGGCGGGACTTCTGAGGGGGATTGCCACCGCTGCCTGCCCCATATTCCTGCCCCCTGGGTCTCCCACTGGTTGACAGGCCACAGAGATCAGTTCCCCTGGAGGAAATGGTCGCTCTTGTATGGCGTTATACCCTGCTGAGGTCTTTCCCCTCCCCAAACTCTGCCTTCCTTAGGCTCCACCCCCAAACCTCCAGGAATTTCCCAGGCCAGAGTTGGCAACCATAACCTGGAGGTTACTGCTGGTCTCTGAAAGCGGATTTCTCTCTGTGCATCCCCCTTCTCTTCAGTAGCAACAGTGCATGTGTGCGCTCTCTCTCTCCGCTCATTGCGAACACAGCTGTGGCAGCAGCTGCTCTGCCTTTTTCTCTGTGCCTCCGCCCTCTCTTCTGCTAAGACCACTGGGTGTTAAGTCCGCACTTAACAAAGTAGTCAGAGAGTGATTTCAGAAAACTCAGGTTTATTCAGCTCTTCAATCGACTTCTTCTGACACGGTACAACTCTTGATAGCCCGAACATTTGTCATCTGACATCTCACATTTCATTGCAGCTAGTTCGGTATTTAAACACTTCGGGCTAATGTAGCCACACCTACTGTACATTAAACCAACCTATCAGGTTGTGTGCATGAACGACCAATCATAAGCGGTCCCGCTTACAAACATTCAAATCTGATTGGCCACCATACTTTTCGGCGCGAATCCCTGCCGAAGCTTGAAGCTTTGCATGGCTTCTCTATGGGAGGATTTACATACCTCCTAATGCATTCAGGGCAGCATCTGAATACATTACACTGGGACATGTAGTTTTCTCGGAAACAGAGAGACAGTCGCCACTGCCAACAAGGAAGAGAAGA
>NW_015165924.1:186031-189217 GCF_001447785.1 Gekko japonicus
CCACTGCCAAGGGAGAAGATGTGGGCAGGTGAAGATCTAAGACGGAGAAGAATTTATTTATTACTTGTTTTCATTTCCTTCGTGTATGCCTTACCTTTCTCCCCAGTGGGGACCCAAAGAGGCTGGCATCATTCTCTTCTCCAGTGTGGTGTCGTGGTTAAGAGCGGTGGACTCTAGTCTGGAGAACCGGGTTTGAGTCCCCATTTCTCCTCCACATGAGGCCTGCAGGGTGACCTTGGGCCAGTCACAGCTCTCTCAGGACTCTCTCAGTGCCCCCACACACACTTCACAAGGTGCCTCTTGTGTGGAGGAGAAGGGAATGCCACTTTGAGACAACTGAAGGTAGAGAAAATGAGGCTATAAAAACTTAACTCGGCTGCTGCTACGCCTCCTTCATTTTATTTCCTCACATCCACCCAGTGAGGTAGGTTAGACAGAAGAAGAAGAAGAAGAAGAAGAAGAAGAAGAAGAAGAAGAAGAAGAAGAAGAAGAAGAAGAAGAAGAAGAAGAAGAAGAAGAAGAAGAAGAAGTGAGTACCAGCACAAAACAAGCCCTGTGCAGCACACCCAGTTATAACCCTGCCAGATCAGTGATTGAAATCACCATACGCGCACACCATTAACTATGTAGTGGTTTGGTGTAGTGGTTAAGTGTGCGGACTCTAATCTGGGAGAACCGGGTTTGATTCCCCACTCCTCCACATGCAGCTGCTGATGTGACCTTGGGTCAGTCACAAGCTCTGGCACAGCTGTCCTTGAAAAAGGGCAGTTTGTGTCAGAGTTCTCTCAGCCCCACCCACCTCACAGGGTGTCTGTTGTGGGGAGGGGAAGGGAAAGGAGTTTGTAAGCCGCTCTGAGACACCTATGGGTAGTGAAGAGCGGGGTATAAATCCAATCTCTTCTCTTCTTCTTCTTCTTCCTTTCCCTTCCCCTCCCCACAACAGACACCCTGTGAGGTAGGTTGGGCTGAGAGAGCTCTCTCGAGAACTGCTCTTGAGAGAACTTGCGACCGACTCAAGGTCACACCAGCAACTGCAAGTGGAGGAGTGGGGAATCAAACTTGGTTCTCCCAGCTTACAGTCCCTGCTCCCAGCCACTATGCCAAAGTGGCTCTCTGTGACTAGCCCAAGGTGACCCGGTGAGCCTCCATGGCCTGAGTCCACCTACAGCTACATTCAGTTCTGGCCACCCTTGCCAAGACTGGCCTTTAAAGAAAAGGCCTTCCTCTTGTGGTAAGCTCGGATCGTGGTCGGGGCACGATGCGGTGCTCGGTGCTGCGGCGTCTTGTTCGTTCCAGAAGTCATGCGGATCCCACCTTTGTCGCCACTGAAAAGTGCTGGGTCTGATGCCTGAAGTAGTGAATCAGCTCATATCTTTATTTATAGCTCAGGAACAAGACACAGAAGCCGGCTCGCAGGCCGGTTTATAGCCTGAAGCCAAAACACACCCAAACACGCACCAACACCCATGATAGGTCTATTTACATTGATTGGGTTAACTCCTGGGTCCTAGTCTCCCAATTGGAAGGGGAACTAGGATCCGACTGTCTATCGTTCTCGTGGAACGAAGCTCAGGTCCTTCGCATGACCACGCGTGGACCGGCTGGAACTGGATCGCGCACATGGTCGGGTTGGTACACAACAGCACAGACGTCATACCCCCAGTCTCCTCACCTGTTTAGGAGATCAGGAGTGTGTCTGGGTTCACATACTGGGCTAGGGTTGCCAGTCTCCAAGTGGGGACTGGAGATCTCCCAGAATTACAACTGCTCTTCGGCCAACAGGGATCAGTTCCCCTGTAGAAAATGGCAGCTCTTGAAGGTGGACTCTGCCCCACTGAGCTCCCTCCCCAAACCCCGCCCTCCCCAGGCTCCGCCCCCAAATCTCCAGGAATTTCCCAACCCAGACCTGGCAACCCGATAACATTCCTGCTCCTTCTCTGATCCCCTCTCCAATGAAAATGTCTCTTTCCAGGGCTTGCCTTTAGAAACAGTTTCACATCACTTCTGGCAAAGCCTGGCCAAAGCGATCCAGATTTCCTGGCTTTACAAATTCCAATGAAACACCAGGAAATCTGACTAGAGTTCATTGTAGTCCGTGCCAGCGCAGATGTAAGACCACACGAGGATTAAAGCAAACCATGGGACTATAAAACTATGGAACTATGCCCTGACCAGAAAGGCTCAGGGTAGCCTGATCTTTTCTATCTCAGAAGCTAGATTAATATGTGGATGGGTGTCCACCAAGGATGTCCAGGGTTGCTGTTCAGAGGAAGGTAACGGCAAGCCACCTCTGCTCATCTCTTGCCTTGAAAAAACCCTCTGGGGTCTCCATACATTGGCTGCAGGTTGCTGTGCAGAGGAAGGAGACCGCAAAGCCCTTCTGTTCATCTCTTGCCTCGAAAAAAACCCTCTGGGGTCTCCATACATTGGCTGCAGGTTGCTGTGCAGAGGAAGGTAATGGCAAACCACCTCCGTTCATCTCTTGCCTTTAAAAAAAACACCCTCTGGGGTCTCCCCAATACATTGGCTGCAGGTTGCTGTTCAGAGGAAGGTAATGGCAAGCCACGTCTTTTCATCTCTTGCCTTTAAAAAAACCACCCTCTGGGGTCTCCCTAATACATTGGCTGCAGGTTGCTGTTCAGAGGAAGGTAATGGCAAACCACCTCCGTTCATCTCTTGCCTTTAAAAAAACCACCCTCTGGGGTCTCCATGAGTTGGCTGCAGGTTGCTGTGCAGAGGAAGGGGATGGCAAACCACCTCCGTTCATCTCTTGCCTTGAAAAAACCCCTTGGGGTCTCCATACATTGGCTGCAGAGGAAGGTAATGGCAAACCCCCTCTGTTCATCTCTTACCTTGAAAAAACCCCTTGGGGTCTCCATACATTGGCTGCAGAGGAAGGTAATGGCAAACCACCTCTGTTCATCTCTTGCCTTGAAAAAACCCCTTGGGGTCTCCATAAGCTGAGTTGGCTGCAGGTTGCTGTGCAGAGGAAGGTAACGGCAAACCACCTCTGTTCATCTCTTACCTTGAAAAAACCCCTTGGGGTCTCCATACATTGGCTGCAGAGGAAGGTAATGGCAAACCACCTCTGTTCATCTCTTGCCTTGAAAAAACCCCTTGGGGTCTCCATAAGCTGGCTGCAGGTTGCTGTTCAGAGGAAGGTAATGGCAAGCCACGTCTTTTCAT
>NW_015165924.1:190151-208272 GCF_001447785.1 Gekko japonicus
AGCGCCCTAAAGCGCCCCGGATCCGAGCTCCTCACATCCTGAGGGGCTCGTTCGGGTCTCCGCTCGCGCGGATTCCCTCCTCCACCGCGGGCGGGCGAGACGCCCCTCGGGAGCGACCCAAGGATGCGTCCGCCTTTCGCGGGAGCCAGACCGGAAGCCGAGACGGCAAAGCCCTTCTGTTCATCTCTTGCCTCGAAAAAAACCCTCTGGGGTCTCCATACATTGGCTGCAGGTTGCTGTGCAGAGGAAGGTAATGGCAAACCACCTCTGTTCATCTCTTGCCTTAAAAAAAAACACCCTCTGGGGTCTCCAATACATTGGCTGCAGGTTGCTGTGCAGAGGAAGGAGACGGCAAAGCCTTTCTGTTCATCTCTTGCCTCGAAAAAACTATCTGGGGTCTCCAATACATTGGCTGCAGGTTGCCGTGCAGAGGAAGGAGACGGCAAAGCCTTTCTGTTCATCTCTTGCCTCGAAAAAACTATCTGGGGTCTCCAATACATTGGCTGCAGGTTGCTGTGCAGAGGAAGGAGACGGCAAAGCCCTTCTGTTCATCTCTTGCCTCGAAAAAACCATCTGGGGTCTCCAATACATTGGCTGCAGGTTGCCGTGCAGAGGAAGGAGACGGCAAACCACCCCTGTTCATCTCTTGCCTTGAAAAAAAAAACCCTCTGGGGTCTCCATAAGTTGGCTGCAACTTGACTGCACTTTCCACCCCAACCGAGGAAGGGCAGAGGAATTGTGTGGGGTGGGGCCGAAGAGGGCCCCTGACATTTCCCCCATGTGCTAACCGTAGTTAGGAGCCTGAGACCATTATATCTGTTCCAGGCCTATTTTTATCGCCAGCGGGATCATCCATATAACTTAAAATAATTGTCCCGTGAATGCACAGCGCCAAAGAGGAACACCGCTGAATGCTTCCCGCAGTGATTTACACCGTGCTTCTCATAACTACGTCTACTGATGGCAACCGTTTTTTTTACAGTATAGAACGTAGCCAGCAAGCGAGGCCAACATCACCTTTCAAGGTCCTTCCTCATTCTATTTAAGAGCCCAGACGTTTCCACTGTTGGCACACTCGGAAAGAATCGCGACGAATTAGGAAATTCTGAACGTTTTCCGAAAGCAAACCACACTTGGCGAAACGGTACGGTGTGTTCGGCAGCGAAGTTAAAGCAGCACCCACCGATTCGAGGGCTTTGCAGGAGAAACTACTCAACATAGCTGTGGTTATGTCAAAGCGGTATGGAAAAGAAAACCAACTCGACCATCTCCCGAGCATGTGTTCCAGTCCAGATGTTTCGACTCCTACACAGCTCCCCGTTTTTTTTTTCTCATCCTGTCCCCCAGTTGGAGTCAGACTTTGGCCTCCCTAGAAACAAGTATCAACAATCTGTGATTGACTCTTCCATACAGAATGTTTGTGAATGTTCCAAGGCAACCTATCATGGAAAGATATATGTTACAGTATGGAGTGTTGGCTTGGGGCTTTGGAGATGGGACGCTGAAATCCGGATCCTTCCGTTATTAAGCCCACGGTATGCCCTTGAGCCATTTACTGATTTTCAAACACAACTCTGTGATGTGGGCAGAGTGCACTACGTTGGTCTCATCCTGAACCCTTGGGTTATGGCAGGAGAGAAATGCAATGAAAACACACAAATAGTAACTAAGCACTCAAAAAGCTGGATTTTTTTTTTTAAAGACATTTGTGTCGAACCACGGTGCCAGAAAACTATCCTAGGAAAAGATTAGCAAATCTTTGAAAAGCAGAGACTGTAAAAGGCCTGGAGACTCTTCAAGTGTATCTCATTTTTGGACAGTGAGTCAAAGGCAGTGCGAGGCCAAATGAGGCCAACAACTGGAGAAGGGAGAGAGTTTGGATTAGAGGCTTCCTGTATGCGAAACATCTGTACAGCAACATCAGAGGCACTGTGATTGCAGGCTCGTCTCCAGGTGTTTATAAAGTGGGGTCAAACTCTGTCACGTCCATTCCTCCAAACTTCCCAAGTGTGCTGGGGAGATCTGGCCCTGGTTAAACAAGACCCCAACAAGAAGACTCTTTATATCTATTCTGTCGTGGAAACAATTGTGTGGCTTGCAGGGCATAACATTTCATTACAAGGAAACAAGCACATGTTAGAACATAAGAAGAGCCCTGCTGGATCGGACCAGTTTTGTGTTCCTTCTAAGCTGAGTGAGTGTGAGCTAGCTCACATTTAGCCTCTGGCTCACACATTTTTGTCTTAGCTCAGGAAGGATGGCTCCAGAGTCCAGAGCAAACTACTTTATGCAGTAGCCAATGTGCTCACTCACGACTTTAATGCCATTAGCTCACAAAGCAGAATTTTTGCTCACAAGACTCCACAGCTTAGAGGGAGCTGTGGTCCGTCTAGTCCAGCATCCTGTCTCACACAGTGGCCAACCAGTTCCTCTGGACGGCCAACAACAGGGCAGAGAGGCCGAGGCCTTCCCAAGAACATAAGAAGAGCCCTGCTGGTACAGACCAGTGGTCCATCTAGTCCAGCATCCTGTCTCACACAGTGGCCAACCAGTTTCTCTGGAGGGCCAACAACAGGGCATAGAGGCCGAGGCCTTCCCCTGATGTTGCCTCCTGGCTCTGGGGTTCAGAGGATTTGTGCCTCTGAATGTGGAGGTTCCCCTCAGTCTAAGCTAAACCATATATATAAAAGTACAAATATTTATTAAGGTGTACACATGTTAAAACTCTCCTGAGAGAGTAAGGGCCATGAGAAACCAGCACTAGCGGCCTTGTAGATCAAATGATAGAATTTTCACCTTGATGGAGTGACACACATTCAGACCTACAAAATCGCTGTTACCAGAATAAGTTGTGGAGGTGATATGGCTATACCTATGGCCCATCACTCAGTTCATTGTTCTGTTGAGCGAAGCTCGACGGTTTTAGCCTGACCGTGTGGAGCCTTTGTGTAGCACACGGTCGTCGGTAGATACATTGCACTCTGATAGACTTCTCCTCCATGAATCTATCTAATCCTGTTAAAGCTGTTTATTCCTCTGGCCATCACCACATCCGCTTGCAGCAAATCCCACATTTTAAACACTTGTGTAAATAAGTATTTCCTTTGTCTGCCCTGAACCTACTTCCCATCTGCTTCATTGGATGGCCTAGAGTTCTAGTATTTGGGGAGAGGGAGAAAAACTTCTCTGTCAGCTCCCCCCACCCCCGGCTGTTAGAGTTTGCAGCGCAGGCAATAACAAAACTGTCTGGCCATATAAACGCAGCACAAATGACAGAAATTTGACAACAACCGAGGAGGCATATCATACCAATAAAAGTCAGCTGGCTTCCCTAAAATGAGATGCCATGACTTTTCAGGTGGTTTTCTGCAGCAGAGACCAGCCTCTTCTCACTTGTAAACAGGGTTCCCAACCTTGGCCAGGGGAAATTCCTGGAGATTTGGGAGAGGTACCTAGGGAGGACAGAGCTCAGGGAGGGGAAGGGATCTCAGCAGGGTGTAATGCCACTAAGTCCACCCTCTGAAGTGGAGTGGAGGTCCACGGTGTGGATCGGCTCTGCCTGGTGTGCCGACCTCTTGTTTTGCTGTCGGCGGCCGCGGCAGACCTTGGCGATGTGGCCCTGCCGGTTGCAGGCCCGGCAGACGGCATCCCGGAAACGGCAGGTCCGGCGTTCATGCGCCTCTCCGCAGCTGGCACATGGTGGGGCTGGCTCTGGCGGTGCTCCTCTCGAGCGGTGCGGTTGCGAAGGCTTGCGGCGAATTTGCAGTACCTCGTCTTCCTTGGAGTCAGCCGACTCCGAGACGGCTTGGGTGCGATGGACGGCGGTTCCGCCGCAGCCGTGATGCGATTTCTCGAAAGCCGCTGCATCCTGCAGCGCCTTAGCCAGCGTCAGGTCGTCCTGCCTGACCAAGCGTCTCCTCAGTTTCGCCTCACGAAGGCCCAACAGGAACTGGTTGAGCAGTGTGTCCTCTAAGCTAGGGAAAGCACACTGCGTGGCGGCCCGTCGTAGGCCCGCCAGGAACTCGGCGGCTCTCTCCTCCGGGACTTGGACTCTGGTGAAAAAGTCCATTCATTCTGCGAATTTGGTGGGTGTTGGAGCGAGGTGGTCGGTGAGAGTCTTGATGAGCACATCGAAACTCTCCTCCACCTTCCGTGGTGCAATCAAGTCCTGCAGGAGAAGGAGGGCATCCATCCCACATAAGCGGATGAGATGGGCCCTTTTCATACCTATATCGGTGATTCCCAAACATGTTAGGTAGTTGTTTAGGATCACCACCCACGTTTTCCATTGCTCGGGGCGAGAGAGGTCGAAACAAGCGATGCCTTTCAGATGCGGTTGAGGCAGAGCTGGAGGCAGAGGAGGAGGAGGCGGATGCCGAGGAGGTCACTGGAGAAGACATGGTCACGTCTAGAGGTCGATGTAGTCTCGGAATCACTGGAAGCGAAGAAGGGCGGAAGCGAAAGAGCAGAGGTTTGCTTTGGCTGACGGAGCGAGGCGCGGTGTGTTGGCGGTGATCCCAGAACGAAGCGGCGTGGCTTGCGGTGGTCGGGATCGGAGCTCGGTGCGATGCTTGGTCTCGTCCGGGTCATTGTTCAGGGAAGGTAGAATCCCACCTTCGTCGCCAGTGAAAAGTACTGAGAACGTTGAGTGATTTCAGCAAAGTACTTTTATTCGGATAGAACAAGACAAAGACTGCCGGCTCGCAGGCCGGTATATATGCCCAGAAAACCCACCACCTAAACACCCCCCCTATTGCTCTATAGGCTATTTACAGTGGCCGAGAGTCCCGTAGGCTCTCAGCCACGGACCTGGCCCTCTGATTGGTGCGGGCTAGGATCCGCTCGGCTATTGTTCTCTGGGGAGCGAAGCTCTGGTGCTAGGCATGACCGCATGGCCCAACGGTCGCGCACTTGGTCATGGCTGAGTACATTACAGGCATCTTTTCTAATTGTGGGAAGTAAATTGAAGAGAGAGAGAGATGTGGAGTATCAATATTAGATATTGGCCCCGGTCACATGAGCGAGATAATCCGTGCGGGAAGTGAGGCTTTTTGCTCTGGGGCAAAATGAAGTGTGGTATCACGATCCAACGTTCCCCCGAGGCTCTGTGCTCTGGTCGTCAGCCACTGATCACACGGTAATGGCGAAGCATGGCAATGAAGCAGTACCACGTTTATGCATGAACGCGTTCGTGCGCATACTACGGAGACTTACAAGACAACATCCGGTGGGACACGGACGGGCACCGGATCCAACGGGATACCAGCGCTTCTGTGATCAGACGCCCGCCCGCACCCCATCTTTTCCGGATAATACTACACTTTCCCAACTACTTTTTAACTCCGCATCTTCGGCCAGATGCTACGGGTTGGAGACGGGCGCGCAATGCTTGCCAGATGTTGCCGTACGATCGTGCCCTCTTAATCCGCCCGGCAGTCGTGCCTCTCGCGCGGCAAATTCTCCGCGTGACCGGGACCATTCTCACTTTTAACACTTATCCTATGCCGTTTCATAGTGCTGGAGAGATCCAGGTGTTCATGCAATCCCATTGAGGGTTTTTCCCCCTTTTTTTCAGGAAATCAAGTCAGATAAGCATTTTCATATGTATTTCGGAGTGAATGTGTTTTTGGCAATGTATCTCTGAGAGAACATCTGTGAAAGGATACAGCATATGGGACCATCTGGAAGCAAGGAGTGTATCAAAGCCCTTCCCCACCATGAGGAACAAAGTGAAAGACAACCAGTGAAAGAGGCCGTTCATTCGCTGAGAAGACTGAAGCTTTACCAAGGCAAACAAGGATGCTGGGTCTGAGGATGTTCTAGCAGAGTCTCTTCGATCCAACTGTGTTAACCTTGGCTTTGGACTGACTAAAAAGGGAATGGTTCCCCTTGCTCGAAAGCCAGTCAAATCCGACTCTAGGGTTGCGGTGCTCATCTCCGTTTCAAAGCCGAAGAGCCAGCGCTGTCTTGTGACCGATGCTCCCTCTAAGCCATGGAGTCTTGTGAGCAAAAGTTCTACCTTGTGAGCTACTGGCATTAAAGTTGTGAGTGAGCGATTTGGCTATTGCAGAGATTAATTTGCTCTGGAGCCATCCCTTCCTGAGCTAAGGCAAAAATGTGTGAGCTGGAGGCTGTCAGGACCCACAGCGACAATGGAAGTACACACTTTCAGGAAAGGTTTTACTTTATTGAAGCTGAAGATGCATGGACAGGAACACTATTAGGAATGAGAGGTGAACTAGGCGCAAAACAGTTATAGTACATTCATATGAGCCTTACCGAATCACTATGGTTCCCGCGCGCGCCCTTAGGCCTGGGAACTACGGTAACTGCTACCCTAAAGCAAAACAGGTACGAGCTTCCCACAGCTCAGCCTGTCTAAAGCCAAAGCAATGATCTAAGTGACTCCTCCAGCGGCCTTGAGAGATACGCAGTGCAGTTTGCAAGAGAACGGCAATTAGCCATAGGGAAAGGTATGCGCATCTACAAAGCTAAAGGTATGTGCATGTGGGAAAAGGAAAATAACATTTTGGCAGCCTGCTGACAGAGGCCAGAAAACGGTGAGCTGGCTCTAGGGTTACCAAGTACCTACCTACGAATCGGCGGGGGACACGTGCTTCCCCGCTGGAACATTCTTGCATGTAACACGGCCGCGTTGCACTATCCTGTCGCCCAGACATGACGCAAGCATGCTGGTACCATTGAGTTTTCAGCCCCATTGCCAGAGCGTCGCCCGGCTACATGCCCACATCATGTCTGGGCGACAGGATAGTGCAGCGCCTGTGTTTTCCCCATGGGAATGTTTCCTGCCAAGGACTAGATGTCCCCCGCCAATTTGCGGTAAGTACTTGGTAGCCCTAGCTGGCTCACACTAACTCAGCTTAGAGGGAACACTGCTTGTGACCCCCACGTATGGATCACTGTGGCCAGGTAATGCCACTCAGCTGGTGGACCAATGGAAAGCCGTTAGATGCAATCTTAGCATTCACCTGCAGGTCTTGATCTACCTTGGTCTTAGGTAGAGTTATCAGGTCCCTCCTGGCCACCCGCAGGGGATAGGGAGATAAGGTTGCCAGATTCAGGTTGGGAAACTCCTGGAGATTTGGGGATGGAGTCTGGGGAGGACAGAGACCTTGGCGGTGTACAATGCCATAGGATTCACCTTTCAAAGCACCTATTTCCTCCAGGGGGATTGATCTCTGTAGCCTGGAGATGAGATGTGATTCTGGGGGAGCCCCAGGTCCCACCTGGAGGCCGGCATCCCTAGCTTAGGCCTACCTTGTTTTGTTTATTATTTCTGAATGTTATACAGGGCTGGAAACCAGCCAGCTTTTTCACTCAATCTGACTTTCACTCAATCTGAGAGCCAGTTTGGTGCAGTGGTTGAGTGCGCGGACTCTAATCTGGGAGAACCGGGTTGGATTCCCCACTCCTCCGCTAGCACCTGCTGATGTGACCTTGGGTCAGTCACAAGCTCTGGCACAGCTGTCCTTGAAAAAGAGCAGTTTGTGTCAGAGTTCTCTCAGCCCCGCCCACCTCACAGGGTGTCTGTTGTGGGGAGGGGAAGGGAAAGGAGTTTGTAAGCCGCTCTGAGACTCCAAGTGAAGGGCGGGGTATAAATCCAATCCCTTCTTCCCTTCCCTTCTTTAATTCCCGTCTTTCCCCCTGCCCCCATCGCACATTCTTTCCCACCAGACAGGTCCCATGATCACCAGTACATAAGAACATAAGAGACGCCAATGTTGGATCAGGCCAAAGGCCCATCCAGTCCAACACTCTGTGTCACACAGTGGCCAGAAATACCAGTGCCATCAGGAGGTCCAGCAGTGGGGCCAGGACATTAGAAGCCCTCCCACTGTTGACCCCCCCCAAGCACCAAGAAGACAGAGCATCACTTGCCCCAGAGCCCCTAGCTATACCTTGTGGCTAATAGCCACTGATGGACCTCTGCTCCATATGCTTATCTAATTCCCTTTTGAAGCCATCCATGCTTGTAGCACCCACCACTTCCTGTGGCAGTGAATTCCAAGTGTTAATCACTCTTTGGGTGAAGAAGTACTTCCTTTTATCCATTCTAACCCGACCGCTCAGCAAGTTCATGGAGTGCCCACAAGTTCTTGTATTGTGAGAAAGGGAGAAAAGTACCTCTTTCTTTACCTGCTCTTTCCCATGCATAATCTTATAAACCTCGATCATGTCACCCCTCAGTCGTCTTTTCTCCAAGCTAAAGAGCCCTAAGCGCTTTAACCTTTCCTCATAGGGAAAGTGTTCCAACCCTTTTATCATTCGAGTTGCCCTTTTCTGCACTTTTTCCAAAGCTATAATATCCTTTTTAAGGTGTGGTGACCAGAACTGCACACAGTATTCCAAATGAGGTCTCACCATTGATTTATATAGGGGCATTATTATATTGGCTGATCTGTTTTCAATACCCTTCCTAATAATCCCCAGCATAGCATTGGCCTTCTTTATTGCAGTCACACACTGTCTCGACATTTTCAGTGAGTTATCCACTACAACTCCAAGATCTCTCTCTTGCTCAGTCTCTGCCAGTTCAGACCCCATCAATGTGTATTTATATTTAGGATTTTTGGCTCCAATGTGCATCACCTTGCACTTGGCCACATTGAACCCCATTTGCCATGTTGACGCCCACTCGCCCATCCTTGACAGATCCCCTTGGAGTGCCTCACAATCCTCACTGGTTTTCACCACCCTGAACAACTTTGTATCATCCGCAAATTTAGCCACTTCACTGCTTACTCCCATCTCCAAATCATTAATGAACAAGTTAAAAAGCAGTGGACCAAGTACTGATCCCTGCGGTACCCCACTGCTTACCACCCTCCACTGAGAAAATTGCCCACCTACACTCACTCTCTGTTTTCTATGAACTAGCCAGTTTTTGATCCATAAAAGGACTTGTCCTTCTATCCCATGATTTTTGAGCTTACTTAGGAGCCTTTGATGAGGAACTTTATCAAAAGCTTTCTGGAAGTCAAGGTAAATAATATCTATTGGATCCCCCTTGTCCACATGTTTGTTCACCCCCTCAAAGAACACTAACAGGTTAGTGAGACAAGATCTTCCCTTACAGAAACCGTGCTGAGTCTGCCTCAATAGGTTTTGTTCATCTATGTGCCTACTAATTCTTTCCTTAATAATGGTTTCCACCAATTTACCCGGTATCGACGTCAGACTGACTGGCCTGTAATTTCCCGGATCTCCTCTGGAACCCTTTTTAAAGATGGGAGTGACATTAGCTACCTTCCAATCCTCAGGAATGGAGGCAGATTTTAAGGAAAGATTACATATCTTTGTCAGGAGATCTACAAGTTCACATTTGAGTTCTTTCAGAACTCTCGGATGTATGCCATCTGGGCCTGGTGATTTTTCAGTTTTTAAGTTGTCTATCAGTTTTAGGACCTCCTCTCTCATCACCTCAATCTGACTCAGGTCTTCCAACACCCCTCCTGAAATCAGTGGTTCTGGAGTGGGCAAGCACTTCTCATCTTCCACAGTGAAGACGGAGGCAAAAAATGCATTTAGCTTCTCAGCCATTTCCCTATCATCCTTCAATACTCCTTTTACCCCTTGGTCGTCCAAGGGCCCCACTGCCTCCCTGGCTGGTTTCCTGTTTCTAATGTATTTGAAGAAAGTTTTATTGTTGGTTTTTACGTTTTTTGCTATATGCTCCTCATATTCCCTTTTTGCCTGCCTGACCTCAGACTTGCATTTTATTTGCCATAGCCTGTGTTCCGTTTTATCAGCCTCACTGTGACTAGCTTTCCACTGCTTAAAGGAATTCTTTTTACTTTTTACAGCCTCCATTACTCTGTTTGTTAACCATGCAGGCTTTTTCCTATACCTGTTTGTGCCTTTCCTAACCTGCGGAATATATATTTTTTGAGCTTCTAGGATCGTAGTTTTAAATAGATCCCAAGCTTCCCCAATTGTTTTGACCCTTTCTACTTTTCCTTTCAGTTTCCTCCCCACGTGTCCCCTCATATCAGAGAAATTACCCCTTTTAAAGTTAAAAATGGTTGTGTGAGTCTTTTTGGCCAATTCTCTATTTGTACAAATGATGAACTCAACAACATTATGATCACTGTTTCCAAGCGGTGCAATCACTTTTACATCTCTCACCAGGTCTTGAGTGTTACTTAGGACCAAATCAAGGATCGCCTCTCCCCTGGTAGGTTCCGTGACCATCTGCTCCATAGCACAGTCATTTAGAGTGTCTAGAAACTCAATCTCTTTTTCCCGACTAGAACACATATTGACCCAATCAATGTGTGGGTAGTTAAAATCACCTATTATTACACAGTGTTTTTGTCTAGTTGCTATCTTTAAGGCATTCATCATTTTATAATCCTCCTCTATCTTTTGATCTGGTGGGCGATAACAAACTCCCAGTGTTAAGTTTCCTTTTGGCCCCCCTATTTCAACCCATAGAACTTCCAGAAGCGAATCCAATTCACTTAGCCTCTCAATCTTTCTAGACTTTATACCCTCTCTGACATACAGAGCTACCCCACCTCCAACCCTTCCCCCCCTATCCTTCCGATATAATATATAACCGGGAATCACTGTGTCCCACTGATTTTCCTCATCCCACCAAGTTTCAGAAATACCCACAATGTCTATTTTTCCCTCCGACACCAAGCACTCCAACTCCCCGATTTTACCTCGGACACTTCTAGCATTTGTATAGAAACAGCTGTAATTTCCCTTACAAGTTAAGCCTGCATCCTTCCTCTTGCTATCTCGAGTCGTTGTCCGGCAGTCCATGTCACCAGCCATGGCCTCTGTGGACAATTTCAATCCACCTCCCTGTAGAAAAGCAACCGGTACCCCCTCACCTCTCTCAGATGAGCCAACCCGAACCAGAGACTTTTCATCTCCTGTCGGCTTTCCCCCAATATTCAGTTTAAAAGCTGCTCTGCCACCTTTTTGATTTTAAGTGCCAGCAGCCTGGTTCCTTCTCGGGACAAGTGGAGACCGTCTCGCCTGTACAGCTCCCTCTTGTTCCAAAAAGTATCCCAGTGCCTAACAAACCTGAACCCTTCCCCCCTACACCATCGTCTCATCCACGCATTGAGACTCCTGATCTCTGCCTGTCTCTCCGGCCCTGCGCGTGGAACAGGTAACACTTCTGAGAAGGCTACCTTGGAGGTCCTGGACCTAAGTTTCCTGCCCAGCAGCCTAAATTTCTCCTCCAGGACCTCACGACTGCATTTCCCCACATCGTTGGTGCCGACATGCACCACGACCACTGGCTCCTCCCCAGCACTATCTACCAGCCTATCTAAAACACGCGTAATGTCCGCTACCTTCGCACCAGGCAGGCAAGTCACCATACGGTCAGTACGCGGGTTCGCCACCCAGCTGTCTACCTGCCTAAGGATCGAATCACCCACTACCAAGAGCCCCCCTCCCACCCTGCTCAGGGATGGTTCCTTGGTGCAAAAGGAGAGCCGCTCACCAGCTGGGGAAGAGGTCCCTTCTGAGGGCACATTCCCCTTATCCTCAGCATGGTGCCCTGTTTCCCCTAGACCCTCATGCTCCCTGACAGCAGCGGGGCTGCCAGATCCAGAGTGGGACGAAGCTAACAAGTCCCCGAGAGTCTTTTCTGTGTGCCTAGCTGACTGTCTCTGCTTCTCCAGGTCAGCCACCTTGGCCTCAAGGGAGCACACACGTTCCCTGAGAACCAGGAGCTCCTTGCACCGAGGACACACCCAAGACTTCTGCCCAGTGGGCAGATAGTCATACATGTGACACTCCGTGCAAAACACTGGATAGCCCCCAACCCCCTGCTGGCATTCTGGCTTCATAATTCTTTTAAAATAAATAAATATAATCCCCCTTTTAAACCCTTGGTATTTATGTGGGTTTTGTTATCAAGTCAAATTATTTTACGGGAAAGACAAAGAGCCTAGGGCCTTGTCTTTCTGGCTCTTTTTGGGCTTCTTACAGCGCCCCTAGTCTAAGAGTCCCTAGGCTAAGAGCCACAGGCAAAGAGCCCTTTAGCTCACCCTTCGGCTCGTGCCAGAGGCTCGTGCCTCTGCCAAGGTGCTTCCTTAAATAGAGGCCTCCCCCAGCAGAGGTCAGGCAGCAGCTATTCAAATTCAAATTCACCCAGGCACTCAATCACAGGCAAAACAATGCCCCTTCCACTTCCTCTCAATTACAGGCAATCCCAGTCAAACAATGCCCGTTCCTCTCCCACACTCAATCAGCCAGGACTCTGCAAGAACTCTAAGTGCTTCCACACACTGCTAAACACAGTTTTCCCACAAAATATCCTTAGCTGAATTCTCTCAGCTGAAAGCAAGTAAAAGAAACCCACTCACCTCTCTCACAGCTCTCTCTCCTGCTCCTGCTCAGAGCTCAGCTGGTCATCTCCATGGTGATCAAAGGGCTCCCTCTCCTCTCTTTTTCACCAGCAGAAAAAATATTTGGACTGAATCCTCACTGCACACTGTTTGTCAAGCCTTCAGCTCTGTTATTGCTAGTAGCTACTTAGTACATTTTTATCCTTCGCTCTCCTGTCCAGAATACGAAGACCAATTCCCCTGGGGGAACATGTGTGTTTCTAGGGTTGCCATCCCCCCGGTCGGGGCAGGGAATCCCCTGATTTTGGGGGCCCCAATTTGCCGCCAGTCAGCTGGTCGGCAGGGGAAGCCCCACCCCCAAACAGCAGTGTCTCTTGGGGGTGCCGCTGATGCGATGGTGTCACCAGTAGTGGCGTCATCACGCTGGGGGCTTCATGCGGCGACGCTCTAGCATTCAAGGGGAAACTCCATGGCTACCATAGAGTTTTTGCTCTGAAGGCTAGAGAGTCACCGCACGATGTCATTGCACTGCATGTGCATAGCGTGCACAGTAGGAACATCCCGAGGAGGAGCCGGGACCCCACACCATGGGAAAGGTAAGACCTGGCAACTGTCTGTGCTTCGGAGGGGGGATTCTATGGCATTACAACCTGCTCAGGTCAAGCCCCCCGCCCCGAAATCTTGCCTTCCCCGTGTTCTGTCTCCCAAATCACCAGGAATTTCCCAACCCAGTGCTGGCAAGATGAGTAGGGATCGCAGGTGTGATTTCTAATTCATCCTATAGTTTCCAGTGCTAGTAATATTTCTGCTCTCGAAGAGTTTATGTAGTCCATTTGTCTTCCATATAATGGATTAAGCCAGCTCCACAGAGACGGGCTGTTTATTTCATTGCCACTCGGCAGGAAATATTGTCGTGTGTCTGGTTGTTGGCTGGGGCTGCTTAGTTTTCATTTTTGCTACGGCAGAGGGCCCAGCGGCCGACATTTTTCCGAGCTACGAGAAATAGGTAAAGCTTTATTCCCACTCCCTGATCATTCCTTGCTCCCTCTTCCGCTCGGACCTCTCCAAAGGAGTATCGCACCCTGAATCCGTTGCTGAGAGTCAAAGTGAGAAGACTGTATCCTACCGCAAGACACTGCTGCAAAATGTTTATTGTTTTAGATGTCCTCAACCGGAACAAACGAGGAAGTGACAAATTAATCGAAAACAGCGGGGATACAAATCGAGCTTGACTTTGCGCACTGCAACCAAGAGAGGCTGGATAAACTGTGAGGGCAGCGTGAGTTTTTTTTAAAAAATAAGCATTAATTTAGAAGGCTCGACGACATTATTCAGAAGGAGCAGACAAGATGCAATCACATCATCTGCATCTCACAAGGGCCACCAGAACAACAGATTTTTCTGGTGTTCCAGTTAGGTAAAAATATTATTTCCACCCAATTTGGGGTGGCCAGAGGCATTTCTGGCAGGGGAGAAAGTTGGGAAGAGTCTGCTAGCTAGCTAGGAGCAGCTGCATACCATATAGGCTGACTTCATGTCTTCCTCTCCTTGCAGGTACTTTATGTGGCCAGAGTAGAGTTGCCAGGTATTACCTCTTTGTGGGCTCCTGCCCGCCACCGGCTAGCCGGCCGATGGGGGAAGTCCCACTCCCAACACCCCCAACCCAGCATGACATCCCCGACATGATGATGTCACGTGGAAGTGACATCAATCAGGCCAGGGATGTAACGTGGCGACACTCTGGTATTTGGGGCAAAACTCTATGGTTACCATAGAGTTTTGCCCCAAATACCAGAGTGTCGCCACGTTACATCCCTGGCCTGATTGATGTCACTTCCACGTGACATCATCATGTCGGGGATGTCATGCTGGGTTGGGGGTGTTGGGAGTGGGACTTCCCCCATCGGCCGGCTAGCCGGTGGCGGGCAGGAGCCCACAAAATCGAGGGATCCCCCCTCCTACCTGCAAATGGCAAATGGCAGCTTCAGAGGGCAAATTCTTTGGTATATCATAGATTCTGGGTGCAGGCCCACAGCTACAGTGGGGCTTTGGGGGCTCTGCCCCCTTTCTGAAAGGCACAGCCCCACAAGAATTTCTCCTGTAAATGCTTTTTTCAATCATGTTTAAACATTTGTTAAAGGCATGCACTCCTTTAAGCAGAGTGGGGTGCTGTAGTTGACTGATTCCCACACTGAGTAAGGGGGTTGGAGTAGGTGACCTCTAGGATCCCTTCTAACTCTGTCAAGAAACTGGTCCCCTTTAAGAGAGCTTTTCTGCCTAAGTGTTGGCTTTCTTGACTATAGAAGTCATCACCTCCACCTGCCAGCCTGTTCTCAGAACTGTTGCTTAGGCTGGCAGAAGGGATTAACTTTCAGCAACTGAGAACTGTCATCTCAAGTGGTTGACAGCTTGCAGTTTAGAGAGCTATCCTGGAGTGCCCACGAATTCTTGTATTGTGAGAAAGGGAGAAAAGAACTTCTTTCTTGACCTGCTCTTTGTTGTTCAGTCGCACAGTCGAGTCCGACTCTTCGCGACCCCAGGGACCAGCTCCCGTCAGGCCTTCCGGTCTTCCGCCGTCTTCTGAAGTTTGCTCAATTTATGTTCGTTGCATCTATGACACTGTCTAACCATCTCATCCTTTGCCGTCCCCGTCTTCTTTGACCTTCAATCTTTCCCAGCATCAGGGTCCTCTCCAGGGAGGGCTCCCTTCTCATTTGGTGGCCAAAGTATTTGAGCTTCAGTTTCATTATCTGGCCTTCCAGGGAACAGTCAGGGTTGATATTCTTTTAGGATTGACTGATTTGTTCTTCTTGCAGTCCAAGGGACTCTCAAGAGTCTTCTCCAGCACCATAGTTCAAAAGAATCTATTCTTCGGCGCTCGGCCTTCCGTATAGTCCAACTCTTGCAGCCATACATGACTACTGGGAATACCATTGCTTTGACCATGCGGACTTTTGTTGGCAGGGTGATGTCTCTACTTTTTATCATGCTGTTTAGGTTTGCCATCGCTTTCCTCCCAAGGAGCAGGCGTCTTTTAATTTCATGGCTGCTGTCACAGTCTGCGGTGATCTGGGATCCCAGGAACGTGAAGTCTGTCACTACTTTCACGACTTCCCCTTCTATTTGCCAAGGAGTGATGGGGCCGGATGACCTGCTCTATCCCATACATAATCTTATAAACCTCGATCATGTCACCCCTCAGCCGTCGTTTCTCCAAGGTAAAGAGCCCCAGCCCTTTATTTATTTTATTTATTTATTTATTTTAGACTTCTATCCCGCCCACCCCCAAGGGGCTTAGGGCGGCTCACAGACGAGGCACAAGTGCCAAGGTTAAAACAGATAAAAATAGTATAAAAACACAATACCTAAAATGTCGGTGCTCTAGTTATCTCATCAATCATTAATCACAAGATGGGTTCTGATGATACAATCCCAGACCAATATTTCCACATACGTTCCAGCAGCCCTGCCATCCCTTCTTCATCCAGGGTCATCACACATCCTGACGGTACCCACACACATGGTGGTGGAGGTGCGATGATGGAAAATTGACGATGGTGGAATAGTGATGGCGGCGGCTCCTACTCATAAGCATGGCGGAAGAGCTCCGTCTTACAGGCCCTGTGGAACTGCACACTTTAACCTCATTGATACGAGCCTGTCTAGGTGAAATCCTTATACCCTGACCACCCACAATCAAATAAACAGGGTTTAAAATAAAGATGGGCAGCATGTGCGCTATGTGCTCCCTAAGGTAAAGGTAAAGCTTTCCCTTGCTTGAAAGCCAGTGAAATTCAACTCTAGGGTTGCGGTGCTCATCTCCGTTTCCAAGCCGAAGAACCAGCGCTGTCCGAAGACGTTTCCATGGTCATGTGGCCGGCATGACTAAACACCAAGGCTCACAGAATGCTGTTACCTTCCCACCGAAGTGGTACCTATTTATATACCTGCAATTTCTTGCTTTCGAACTGCTAGTTTGGCAGGAGCTGGAACCAGAGATGGGAGCTCACTCCGTCATGCGGCACTCGGGTCTCGGACTGCTGAACTACCGACCTTCCAGCCTGCAGTTTGGCGTCTTAACAGCTCCATGTGCTCCCTACAGATCTCTTATTTGGAAACCGGCTAGACCAGGGCTGTACTTATCTGTGAGGTAAAGAGAGATGGCTTTTTCTCTTAGATATCTGACTTGACAGACAAGACACGGATGGAGACGAACAACAAAGCTTTGTTTATCAGAAAATAAAGTGTTCAATAAGGTAAATATGATGTGTGGATAACTTAGATATATAAAATAAAGCTATTTCTCAAATAAAGCGAATAACCCCTAAGGGGAGATTTGATTATCCTTTCTGTGGACGGGGTACCTTGGTAGGTTCGAGGCCGCTCTTTTCCCACCTAGAGCACCTTTCCACAGAACCTGTACCCACCAGTCAGGAATGAAGGGCCCTTAACAGGATGTTTATTGGTCACACTAAAAAAAGCTGTCTTCCCTAAGCCAACCCCCCTCCTCAAATGGTTTGAAGGCGATTTTTTTTTCCTTTTGGGGAAAAAATATTATGGTAGTGGGCAAACTGTCCAAAACAACATGGCTCTACTTATCCAGTTGGAAACAATGGCTTGCAGTCCAACAACAAAACCAAGACAAAAAGGGAGGGAGAATTTTTTTGTTTTACCTGAGAGGACCAGGTAACCAAGAAGGTTAAGACGAGGCCTAGTCACAAACCAAATAATAATGGGCTTACATATATTAAAAATTAGCACCACTTTAATACAAGTAAACAGGAAAAAAAATCAATTAAAACCAGATGCGTTTCGGCCTAACAGCCTTCCTTAGTGGTACAGATGAAGCAAATAAAATACACACCATGAGGTATAATAAATCAGTAAAATACATCAGTTCTGACCTGTGTCTAAAAAACCCTTCACAAGAAGGACAATTTATTGATTAAATAAGTCCCTCTTCACATTTGGGATACAACAGGGTCATCAAAAGTCATTTTTAAAATGAAGAAGAGATTGGATTTATACCCCGCGCTTCACTACCCAAAGGAGTCTCAGAGCGGCTTACAATCTCCTTTCCCTTCCCCTCCCCACAACAGACACCCTGTGAGGGAGGTGGGGCTGAGAGAGCTCTCTCGAGAACTGTCCTTGAGAGAACACCTCTGAGAGAACTTGTGACTGACCCAAGATCACACCAGCAGCTGCACGTGGAGGAGTGGGGAATCAAACCCAGTTCTCCCAGATTAGAGTCCATGCTCCTAACCACTACACCAAACTATGAAGGTATTCCTGGTCCTAAGGTCTGTATATTCAAGGTAAGAGTAACTTCCAAATTGATGATATGTATGTGTCCACTTGCAGGAAGCAAATTCCACCAATTCCAAAATGCATCTGGTTTTAAAGATTTTTTTTTACTACTTCCTATGTATTAAAGTTGTGCCGATTTTTATATATGCAAACCCATTATTACTTGTTTGGCCGTCCAACAATTCCCAGATCAACCATTCCAAGAACCCCCGCATCGTGCAAGATGGCAAACGTAGAATTGGATCGGATCGAAAATATCTATGCAAACATTCATTTATTTTTTTGGCTCGGCGTGTGCGGTACGTTGATCGACATCAAACTCAGGAATTTTAGATAATAAAGAATTTGCTTTGAAGAGTGTCCACGGGCAGCGGTCAAGACCAACGATGTCACCCGAGCAGACACTCGTTATCATCCCTCTGCATTTCGACCAGCATAATTTGTTGGTCTCTGGCAGATCATCTAAGCTCATTCTTTAA
>NW_015165924.1:208325-220709 GCF_001447785.1 Gekko japonicus
CTTTCATCCTGAGGAACATTTTATGAAGGAACGAATGCGTTCCACTGCATAAATTGAAAGCTATTATTATGGATGTGTGGCACGTTCATGAAGAACTGCTAAACATTTTTATTGCCTTAAGGCCCCGGACATCACAGAAAACAGTCCAGCAGCTCTTTGAGTTTAATCTTCTCCCAATTTGTTCCATTTTTATTCTGCCCTTTCCCTCAAGGGGTTCTAGGTGCCAAACGTGGCTCTTGTCTCCTCCATTTTATTCTCACACCCGTGTGAGGTAGGTTGAGAGCCAGCATGGCGCAGCGGTCAAGAGCGGTGGACTCTAATCTGCAGAACGAGGGTTACTTCCCCGCTCCTCTATATAAAGCGAGCTGGGTGACCTTGGGCCAGTCATGGTTCTCTCAGGACTCTCTCAGCCCCACCTGCCTCACAAGGTGCTTGTTGTAGGGAGAGGAGGGAAAGGTGATTATCAGCCGCTTTGAGACACATGAGGCCTGCTGGGTGACCTTAAGCCAGTCATGGTTCTCTCAGGACTCTCTCAGACCCACCCGCCTCACAAAGTGCCTGTTGTGGGGGGGAGGAAAGGAAGGCAATTGTCAGCCGCTTTGAGACACATGAGGCCTGCCGGGTGACCTTGGGCCAGTCACGGTTCTCTCAGGACTCTCTCAGCCCCACCCGCCTCACAAAGTGCCTGTTGTGGGGGGGAGGAAAGGAAGGTGATTGTCAGCCGCTTAGAGACACATGAGGCCTGCTTGGTGACCTTGGGCCAGTAACAGTTCTCTCAGGGCTCTCTCAGCCCCACCTGCCTCACAAAGTGCCTGTTGTGGAGGAGAGGAGAGGAAGGAAATTGTTAGCTGCTTTGAGACACATGAGGCCTGCTGGGTGACCTTGGGCCAGGCACGGTTCTCTCAGGACTCTCTCAGCCCCACCTGCCTCACAAAGTGCCTGATGTGGGGAGAGGGAGGGAAGGCGATTGTCAGCCGCTTTGAGACACATGAGACCGGCTGGGTGACCTCGGGCCAGTCACAGTTTTCTCTGAACTCTGTGAGCCCCACCTGCCTCACAAGGTGTCTGTTGTGGGGAGAGGAGGGGAAAGCCATTGTCAGCCATTTTGAGACTCATTAGGGAAGAGAAAAGTGGGGCATAAAAACCAACTCTTCTTCTTCTCTGCTCCTAAACCTCCAGGAATTTCCCAACCCAGAGCCGGCAGCCCTATAGCATTCTATACCCTTTTTGTAATGGCAGTGCATAATGTACAACTTAATGATGACATATGACAGTTTCAACTCATGGCACCAAGCTCTTTGGCGTCCCAGTTGTTCAATACAGTCACATTCGCTTTCTGCCACACTGTCTGAGAAAAAAAACGTTAATTTATTCAAGCAACATTCATTTGGGCGACCGAAGATTCTGATTTATACCAGTGGTGTTTATACTGCTGAAACATCAAAATGGCGGTCATGTGTAAATATGTTTCCACTTGTAACTGCATGTGAACAGTTCTGCCTGTGCACAAGCTGTTCCATCATCCATTTTACCCTTAACTGCTCATTAAATACTCGTAATTAAAGCTGTGTAGATTGAGGTCTGTGGCTTATTTATAATCAGCAAAACAGGAACAGAAAAACTTTCCCCTCGAGGTATCTCAACTTCTAATGGGAGAGTCCTCTTGTTGCATATATATATATATATATATAAAGGTTCCCTTGCTCGAAAGCCAGTCGAGTCCGACTCTAGGGTTGTGGTGCTCATCTCCATTTCAAAGCCGAAGAGCCAGCGCTGTCCGAAGACGTTTCCGTGGTCATGTGGCTGGCATGACTAAACACCAAGGCGCACGGAACGCTGTTACCTTCCCACCGAAGTGGTACCTATTTATCTACTTGCAATTTCTTGCTTTTGAACTGCTAGGTTGGCAGGAGATATATATATATTCAATGTGGGCTTTACAGAATCATCGAATCGCAGAGTGTTGGAAGGGTCCCTACAAGGCCATCTAGTCCAACCCCTTGCTCAATGTAGGATCAGCCTAGAGCATCGTTGTCAATTGTTCGTCCAGCTGCTGCTTGAAGAGGGGGAGCTCTCCGCCTCCCGAGGCGCCTGATTCCACTGCTGCACAACTCTGTCAAAACGTTTCTCCTAAGATCCAGCCGGTACCTTCCCGCCCTTAATTCAAACCCGTTATTTCGAGTCCTCTCCTCTGCCGCCAACAGGAACAGCTCCCTGCCCTCCTCCTCCTCCCAGGGACAGCCCTTCATGAATAAAATTAGCATTGTACAGATCTCCGGAACAATTTTTCAGGCTGTCATTTCAATTATCAGTGTACTCTTAATTGCCAAGTCATAAAACGAGACTGATCACCATACTTCCTCGAGTGTGATTAGTTTCATATGCATTTTCGTTTCGTAGTCTGAGGATGCTTAGTACGTTGCTGGGTTCAGGATGGCTGGTGGCTCCCTTCATGTCTGATGCTCCTGTAACCCGGCCTAACCCTGGCTACACAGGCCCCTTTCCTAACACCCCCCCCAAGTGGAGAACAGGAGATGGTTCCACTCCAGGAATGAAACAAAGGGTTATGGGTCCACAAGGGTTAAGCTGACTCTAAATATTATAAAAATGCAAAATTTATTCAGGTGTACACGTTTTAAATCTTAGACTCATTAAAAATATACCATTCAGACATAAAAAAAACTTCTCAACATTCATACATAGATGGGTTAGTGCTGTGCAACTGAACCAAACGCGTTTCGGCCCCTCAAAGGGCCTTCCTCAGTGGTCACAATTCCAATTATAAATTTGACATACATTCAAAAAATTTTTTTTCATAAGATGTTACATACATATACAGTACAAGGCCAGATGTTGTTTCCTAAATACTTCTGTATTTGTTTATTATTAATCTATAAGATGGGCCTCCAGTCTAGCCAATTAAAGTCCACCAATAATTCTGGTAGCACAAACTTGCGTGAGTTGAATGTATGTCACTCCATCCTGTACAAATTCTGAAACAAAGGGTTGCCAGCTCTGGGAAAACCCAGACATTACACCTTCTAGGAATCACCAAAAACTCGATGGTAAAAAGCAGTAAGACTTTGTGACAATTCCTAGAGAGGACTAATGTCACTGCCAGGTTTCCCCTGGAAGTGATGTCATCTTGTTGGCATGGTAGCTTTTAAAACATTTCTTCTGCTGCCGTGGAAACGGGAACCACAGGATTCCCAGCCCCCAGTAGGGCCTGGCAACTCTCATCTGTACCAATATGTAGTTTGGACCATTAGACTGCTGGATTTTCCACTCCTCCCCTTTCCACGCTCCACAGTCTGGTTCTAAGCCTGGCCTGCCCCTGAGATGCTGATTTGCTCAGTTTAACTTTGACTAGAAGCTGAGAGATTTCACAAAAGCAGCTGGACGTTTTATCTCTTGCACATCGATCACAGGGCAGTTTACAGTTGGCTGCCGTCCGCCTGACCTCTGCTGGTTTCGACTTTGCCTGTTTGGCGAAGACCATTTGGACGCAATGCAGATGTTCCGGCCTCTTCGGCCAAGTTCAACGTCTCTGTGAGAAGCCAGTTGCCCCCCTGGCTTTCTCCGATGCAGACACATAAAACCTTCCGGTGTCTAAAAAATGTAGCGTGCGGGAGACTTGTGGGTAAACTCCACAAAGAATGGTGCTGATACAATCTGGCGAAGAACAGCTGTGGCGAGCTTCTTCACAACCCGTTTATTATCGGGAAGATGGAAGTTAAGGAAAAGCAGTTTGGCCTTTTTCCTCTGGGCCCGACGAGAAAGCGATTGTGTGTTGGCCTGTCTGTAGCAGTAGAAAAGAGGACCTTAAAGGTAAAGGTTCCCTTGCTCGAAAGCCAATCAAATCTGTCTCTAGGGTTGCGGTGCTCATCTCCGTTTCAAAGCCGAAGAGCCAGTGCTGTCCGAAGACGTTTCCGTGGTCATGTGGCCGGCATGACTAAACACCAAGGCGCACGGAACGCTGTTCCCTTCCCACCGAAGTGGGACCTTTTTATCTACTTGCAATTTCTTGCTTTCGAACTGCTAGGTTGGCAGGAGCTGGAACTAGAGACGGGTGCTCACTCCGTCATGCGGCACACTCGGGTCTCGAACTGCTGAACTACCGACCTTCCACAGCCTGAAGTTCAGCATCTTAACCACTTGAGCCACCACAGCTCCCAGGAGGACCTTAAAGACTAACAAAATTTGTGGCAGGGGAGGAGCTGTCCTGAGTCATGGCTCACTTCTTCAGCTCTTTTCTTCTACTCACCAAGTAGTCATTGGTGGTGTTCAGTTTTTGAGGGGGCCTCTCCTCCTCCTCCATTTCCTAGAGGCAAAAAGAAAAAAGGTTTATCTTGTATAGAGTTACAGGGGTCATTTCCTGCAGGAGCGCACAGGAGCGGAACTCCGGCAGTAAAGAGCCCAGGGGGCGGGCACATGCAATGAGCCCCTCCCCCTGCTCCCAGCAGCCCTCAGTCAGAGCAAGAAGCAGCCAGGTAAGTTGCAGAGCCCCCCCCCCGGCCCACCAGCCCAAAAAAGTCCAGTGGCACCTCTAAGACCAAGTTTTATTCATGTACAAGCTCTCCTTCCTCTGCAAGGACAGATCTGCACATTCCCCCACCCCCAATAGCTAGCAATCCAAAACAGTCCAGTGGAGCTTGAGCAGTGGGTGTTGCCTTCTGACACACGTCCGGTGATGTCAGGGGGTGTGGCATATGCAAATAAGTTATGCTAATGAGTTATGCTAATGAGCTCCTGCACCTCTTTTTCTACGAAATGACCCCTGTAGAGTTATAAATCCAAAAATATGCTTCAAATATAATCCACAGTTCTTAGAGTGCAAGGAGCTTGTCTTCTCTAGAGTTATAAAGCCAAATCAACCCAGACCTGACAACTCTTGTGGAGACATTCAGAATTCAGAGTTTATTGATGGTGAAGATGTAATCAAGCTTGTATATCTCAGTTTATAAAATACAGGAGGTAAAGTATTCCAGAAGAAGGTCTTAAGAGTTTAAAATAATAGTCCGAGGCTCTCCAGTAAGGCTTTATTTCTTTTAAAGCCCAATCAAGGAAGTATTGCCTCCGATGCGCCTTTTGCAAGCCGCTGAAGAGGAGGAGGGGGGAGAAGCATCCCCCTCTCTTACAATGCCGATCTTTAAAAGTTAAAGGGCTTTAATAAGGTCAGATCAGAGATTCTAAAGTTGATCTTGTGGACACTTATGACTCTAGAACTTTCTTGGATGTTGCAGAAGTTGGGTTGGGGTACCCACTCCATTCACGGGAGCCACAACTTCGCTCCTATGGCTGCCATGGGAGCTCTCGACGATTCCCTCCTTCAGGATGATCTGGGGCTACAACCCACTGCTGCCACACGCAAGGAGACTCGATCAAGCCCTCTGGTTTGGGTCCCTCTCCGGGGGCACCCAAGGGGCCGAAGAGCCTTCCGGTCCCCTATGGAACTGGTGATCCGGCCGCAGAACACGAAGAGGTCCTCGAGCACAACCACCCTCACTGCGGCACAACCCGGAAGTTTCCTCCTCCTTCATTTCCAAGCACGTGATACAACAACTCAGAAGATAGAACTACTCAGTCATGTGCCAAAGCACGGACTGAAAAAATATCCATCGGGCCATGCTGTTTTAGCAGAATCCCACGCTGCGCAGAAGGTTGGACTAGACGGCCTGTGTGGCCCCTTCCAACTCTATGATTGTATGATTTTACAAATCCCCGGTGTTAGGACCAGCAGAACGCCATTTCTGACAGTGGTGCTCTTGTGGGCTACTCCCACTGGCCCCATTCTGTATGCGAACGGGAGAGAAATTGTGTCGCACTTAATGAGACCGTTGGCCTGATTGTTTCTGCCATGCTGTTTAGGGAATTAAATATTTACAAGATTAGTATCCTGCCAGATTGAGGGTAGTGGGGCTTTTTTTTTTTTTTTTTGGCTTTCGTTGTTTATTTTCCGAGATCCCGTCCAAAACTGTCTTATTAAGTCCAGCTGCAAACTCAAGAGCTTACAGACGGAGACCACAATTCTTTGAAGGCTGCACAGCGATGGTTGTTAAGGACAGCTGAGATGGTCAAATCATATGGTGAACGACAAGAAACTCATCTGGGCTGAGCTTTTCTTAACAACAAGGCAAATGCAAGGCAGAGATAGGGCAGTCTAAGCCCACCGAAATGGACGGTGTCACAGTGCATTTGTTAACCACAGGCCCCGGTCACAGAGGCCAGATATTGCGGGGGGGGGGAGGCGTGGCTAATTGCCCCGGCGGTTTGATGTGCGATTGCGCAATCAGACGCACCAGCGGCACACTACGGGTCCTTCCCTCAGCACCAGCGGGTAAACGAGGGACCGGAGGGGAATGCCGCGAGCCAGCGCGATCACACCACGAGTGTCTGGAGGCAGCCCGTGGCAAACGTTTACTAGTACCTTGGAGGTACTCGTTTTTTAAGGCGCATTGTCGGTGGTAAGCCACTGGTGTGCTCCACTTCCCAGATGTTGGGGTGTGATCGCGCCCGGATAATCCGCCCACCATCCGTGCCTCTCCCGCAGCAACTTTGCCGTGTGACCGGGGCCACAGTTTAGAATATGCTGTGAATAAGGGGGGACATGGTAGAGGTTTATAAAGCTATACATGGGGGTGGAGAGAGTTGACAAAGAGAACATTTCCCCCCTCTCCCAAAACACTAGAATTTGAGGGCTGATGGGCAGTGGGTTCAGGGTGGACAAACGGAAACAGTACTTTACACAGAGACTGATTAAAATGTGGAATTTGCTGCCAGAGGATGTAGTGATGGCCACAGGAATAAGCAGCTTTAAAAGATTCATGGAGGATAAGTCTATCAATGCCTACTAGCCATGGTGGCTGAGGGGAACCTGCACGTTCAGAGGTCCTGATCTTCTAAAACCCAGAGCCAGGAGGCAACATCAGGGGGGGAGGCCTTGACTTCTATGCCCTGTCATTGGCAATCCAGAGTATTATGTATTGGGACTGGAACATTCCAGATCTGTTTCTACCAGAGACTGGCTGAGCTTGGAGCTCTAGAACAATAGCCCACCAATGAGGAATTAATGGTTATGACAGCGGCCTATTGTCGGTAACTGTTTGGGGAAGCGGGTGGAGTTGCATGCTATTTAAACAGGGCAGTTGCCCTGGCTTTTTGCTCTTCCTGAATCACTAATAAAGGAGAGCTGATCACTACGCTTGGGGTCAGACCATCCATGGAACCCAGTATTTAACACAGAGGAACTGGTTGGCCATTGTGTGAGACAGAATGCTGGACTAGATGGATTATTGGTCTGGTCCAGCCAGGCTCTTCTTATGTTCTTATAAAGGCCTTGGCCTCTGTGCCCTGTTGTTGGCCCTCCAGAGGAACTGGTCAGCCCCTGTGTGAGACAGGATGCTGGGCTAGATGGACCCCTGGTCTGATCCAGCAGGGCTCTTCTCATGTTCTTAGGAAGGCCTCGGCCTCCATGCCCTGTTGTTAGCCCTCTAGAGGAACTGGTTGGCCACTCTGTGAGTCAGGATGCTGGACTAGAGGGACCACTGGTCTGATCCAGCAGGGTTCTTCTTATGTTCTTATGTAATGCTGGGGTTAAAATCCCTAGTAAAGAAAATGACACCATGTTGTATGAAACCAGCCATAAAAATCTATCAGAGGCCGCATGATGATTGGTAATGGTTTTTCTTACCTGTTGAGAGAGCTTATGATTGTGGCATCTGCCCAACATGAGGTTGTCTCTTTGTAGGTAGACATCAGAATTATTCATAGGAAAGGATCACACATCCTCTTTGGCATACAAACACAGAACTACGAGTTCAGTTATGCTTCCTTGTAGACTTATCAGCAACACAAGAACATTATAATGCAATCGATACTATATTAGGAAATTACTAAATACAATACAAAATATCCACAAAGTGTAATTCAACAATAAAGTGCATAAGGTTCATAAATTCATAGAAAATCACATTCCACTTAGTAATTCATACATAAGAGAATCACAGCATATAATGAAGCTTCTGGCTTTTGTCTTCGTTTCGATCCTAGGCCTCCTCAGAAGTAAATTCTCTTGCACATAATATATGTTGTCTCATCCATATTCATATCATTTTTCATTTAGTGAGTGTTGTCTCTTTTGTTTTCATATAATTTTCTTTTTGCTTTTCAAAGCTTATGTTCCAAATGGGAAACAAAAATCCTCATCGTAGGCTCCAGTCAAGTCTGCTGTGCGCTTCTGAATGCTAGAATGCCTTCGCCTGTGGTCCACAGGACACCGAGATCTAGCCCCACATTCTTCCAAAAAGATAACACTTGATGTAGGACAGGTTCATAGAGGCATTCTTGTTTCTTCTTGAGTGTAATCCCCGCTGGTGATTTATTAAATAAACAGTTTACCACCTGATTCGACTTTTGAAAACCATAGTTACATGGTTTAATGTACTGCTAAAAAAAATAGTGACTCATTTTTCTTCCATATGTTTTTAGAATAGTCAAGATTGGAGTTGTCATGATCTGTGTAGGACTAGGAGATGAGGCCTGGTAAGGAGACCTGTGTGGGAGTGGAAAGCTGACACAGCCTACAATCCCCACAATGCTTAGTGAGCAGGGGTCATTTCCTGCAGGAGTGCACAGGAGCGGAGCTCAGGCAGTAAAGAGCCCAGGGGGCAGGCACATGCAACAAGCCCCACCCCCTGCCCCCAGGAGCCCTCAGTCAGAGCAAGAAGCAGCCAGGTAATCTGCAGAGCTCCCCCCGATCGAAAACAATCCAGTGGCACCTTTAAGACCAGGTTTTATTCAGGTACAAGCTCTCCCTCCTCTGCGAGGACATTCTCTCCCCCCCCCCCAATAGCTAGCAATACAAAACAGCCCAGCAGAGCCTGAGCGGTGGGTGTTGCCTTCTGACACACTTCCAGTGATGTCAGGGGGTGTGGCATATGCAAATAAGTTATGCTAATGGATTATGCTAATGAGCTCCTGCACCTCTTTTTCTACGAAAGGACCCCTGTTAGCGATGGTTGTAACCAATCTGTGTCCAGGGAATGTGTGAGGAGATTGTGACTTAAGACTTTGTGGGCTGTGGAATTGTATAGAAAGAAAGAAAGAAAGAAAGAAAGAAAGAAAGAAAGAAAGACAGAAAGAAAGAGAGAGAGAGAGAGAGAGAGAGAGAGAGAGAGAGATAATAAAGAGAGGCCCAAAGCAGGCAGAACTGTGGTCGCCCCTCTGTAGCAATACTTACTCAGTAATTTGAGGGAAGAGCCAAGCAACTTTGGCATGTGGTAAAGGCAGCCATGGTCATGTACTGTGGAATAAGAGTCTTGAGACACCTTCAACACTTTGTGCCGAAATGAATCTGCTAATCCTTAAGATCCTGCAGAGAGACTTTTCCGTTTTCATTTAGATCAAACTTCCCCTCAGACCCTTTCCCTTCAGCAGTCGTTCTTTGAGGAAGGGTGCCGCTTTCTTGTCCTTTCCCCACCCTTCACGATTCGTCACGGTTGGCTTGGTGTTCCTAAAGAAGAGAACAGGCTGACCACACCTTCCCTTTCACTCTCTCTCTCCTAGGCCCGTCTCTCAGCACTTGGAGAACAGATGGGAGTGAGCCAAAGGACAATGGACCGACACTCATAAGCGACGCCAGTTTGGATAAGGGGCACTGCTTTATTCTTGTGATCCAGAGTGTCATTTCAGTCCAGATGCATCAGAGTTAAGAACACAAGAACACTGCTGGAGCAGATCAAGGAGCTTTCTAGCCCAGCCTCCTGTTTCTCACCAAATGCCCCTGGGAAGCCTACAAGCCAGGTACATAGGGCTGCCAAGAGGGGGCAAGTGGCGGTTAAACCACCGCTTTGGAGGCCCGATTTCCGCCACAGCAGCAGAATCGGGCCCCGGGGGGAACCCTGCCCCCCGAAGTGCAGCGTGGCTGCGTCACCGGAGGTGACGCAACCACGTAGAGCACATTGGGGGCGTGGCCCCGATCGGCAGAGGGAAACTCTATGGTTTTCCCTCTGCTGATCGGGGCCACGCCCCCAACGTGCTCTACATCGTGCGTCACTTCTTGTGACGTGCATTCGGCGCGCACACGCACAGATCCTGCAGCAACTCCTGGAACCAAGAGACAGTCCCCCACCGGTGAGTACAAAGGACTTGGCAACCCTACAGGTACAGCTGCTGAAGACTTTCCCTGTTGTTGCCCCACAGCGACTGGTATTTTAAAAATTTTATTTATTTATTTTATTGTCAAATTTGTACTCCGCCCTCCCCGCAAAGCAGACTCAGGGTGGCTTCCAATAACATAAATACGGCCCTAGTAGCCGCTAGCCTGGCTTCCCTCAAGCCAGGGAGGGTCAAATGATTTTGAGACCCAGACCGTAGTGCTCTCTGGGGAATGTACGGGGAAAGGCGGTCCCGTAGGTATGTTGGACCACGGCCATATAAGGCTTTATGTAGGGTACACTGCCTCTGAAAATGGAGGTTCCTATTTGGCCATCACCAGTAAATAAAGAGTCAAGGGTGGTCCTGTTCTCCCTGAATTTGTCTATTTATTTGGATTTATATCCCGCCCTCCCCTTAACAGGCTCAGGGCAGGTTCCAACAATATAAATATAGTACAACAATATATGATACAATACAATTAAAACCACATTAAAACACAATATAAAATAACATAACTCATATATGCCACACGACTCTAGTAAGAAGCCAGATACCTCAGTGGTCGATAGTACTAAAAGTTAAATTTCCCAGAGATCTATACAATTTGAGAACTCAGACCCAGGCTACAAATGGGGGCCGACTGAAGGAGAGGGACGCCCGTTGCCTCAACCGAAAGCTCGGTGGAAGAGCCCTGTCTTGCAGGCCCTGCGGAATTGTAATAAATCCCACAGGGCCCTGATCTCACACAGGAGCTCTTTCTACCAGGCAGGGGCCAGGGCCGAAAAGGCCCTGGCCCTGGTCGAGGCAAGTTGGATGTCCCTGGGGCCGGGGACCACCAGAAGATGTTGATTGGCGGACCTTAGTGCTCTTCGGGGCTCCTATGGGGAGAGGCGGTCTCAAAGGTATGCTGGCCTCTGGCCGTATAGGGCTTTGAAGGTAAGTACCAACAGCTGCAGTGGCTCAAGTGGTTAAGACGCTGAACTGCAGTCTGTGGAAGGTCGGTAGTTCAGCAGTTCAAGACCCGGGTGTGCCGCAAGATGGAGTGAGCTCCCGTCTCTAGTTCCAGCTCCTGCCAACCTAGCAGTTCAAAAGCAAGAAATTGCAAGTAGATAAATAGGTACCACTTTGGTGGGAAGGTAACAGCGTTCCGTGCGCCTTGGTGTTTAGTCATGGTGGCCACATGACCACAGAAACGTCTTTGGACAGCGTTGGCTCTTCGGCTTTGAAACGGAGATGAGCACCGCAACCCTAGAGTCGGACTCGACTGGCTTTCGAGCAAGGGAACTTTTACCTTTACCTTTACCAACACCATTTAAGTTAATGGCTGTCACTAGACGGTGTGGCCAAGAAGTTCCTCCTTGGGATCCATTTCCATGCTCAGCTTGGATTCATGTCAAGCGATAAAACCGAAGAATGTGGCCATGGAATGTGCCTAAAATGCCTCTCTCTCCCCCCGCCCCAGGCCACTTCCTTAAATAGTTACCCATCTCAGATCAGAGACTGACCCAATGAAAAAGGGAACATTTCAGATGCATCCGCAGTCATCCCCGGCACATGTTTTCCAAAGCTGTTTTGTGTGGGAAGAACGCCACACTGCGGAGCAAACTCAGAGGCGAAGCCGGAGGAGAGGAGATTGGCATTGGGCCTGAGAGAGACCAGAAGGCAACGTGATTTAGTTGACAAGTATGTCAGTCCTTTGCCTGCCGTGTTTCGTAACAGAGTTTACATGAAACTTGGCACCCGTACATTGTATAGGTTGGATGGTTTATTTCTGTATAATGATATCTCACTGAGGGCAGCAGAAAACATGCTTCAAAATAACACAGAGATGCAAACAAAACAAGGGCTTCAACGTGCCTTCCCCAGGAAGAAATCGTGCGTGCCTTCGTACTTTGCATAAAATGGAAGTCCAGTTGCACCGTTGGACACGTTTGCAGCTGAGCCCCTGAAATGGTTTATGCGGCCATCTAAAAATGCAAAGCCTGAACATGACCCAGGGTCTCTGACTTCCTGTTGCCTCGTCGCCAGTTTGCTTTACTGATTCCATATATTACAAAACCGACTCTGCTGGCTTTGTTCTGCCCGTTTGGCTCCATTTCCTGTTTCTTGTCAATTTCTTGTCACTATCCATGTGCTGATGTGGGATGTTTCAAGCAAGCCAGTGGTGGGAGAGTCATCTAGATGTGCCCATGTCCTACAGTATATTAGAAGAAGAAGAAGAAGAAGAAG
>NW_015165925.1:0-111336 GCF_001447785.1 Gekko japonicus
GGCAATGCAATAGCAGTTCTGGAAGTTTCTTTCTGAGTTCCCATTCACGTGTGAGTGTGTGTGTGTGTGTGTGTGTGCTTCTGAGTTCCCACTCCCGTGTGAGTGTGTTTGTATTCTGCCTAACATGCAGAGTGTAGTTCATGTGCTAGAATGGGATAAAAGATCTTTATATGTTGAAAACCTCGATTTCACTGTAATAGTTTCAGTCCTAATAACACTTTCCTGAAATTAAGTCCCATTGAATAATATGGTACTTTCTTCTGAGTAAGCCTGATTAGGGTGTCTCCCTATGGCTTCATTCCTATAGAAAGTTAATTAGGTTGGGATGAGCCCCATTGATTTGAATTCGACTTACTTCCTAGGGAAACTGAATAGGCTTCATCAATAGTTTCATGGTCAACTCAATTTATTTTACTATAGTGCAAAGGGAGGAAAAATAGGCAAGTGAACCTCACTTCCCCCATATCATGGGATATGTTGCATTGTGCAGATAGAGTGAAAAAATATGAGACATCAGGTCCATTCCATTTTTGCTTCCCCTGTGCCCAGGGCAACGGGGATCTTTTTTCCTTTTCCCCACCATCCCCGTTTTGGATAGACAATGAGGAGCTGAATCTCAGTTGAGTTGGGGATTGGCTGGATATTGGACTCTTCTCCCATCCAAGGAAAACTGGGTGGATTCAAAACTGGTGGAAATAAGGGAGACTATGGAAGAGATTGCTCCTGTTTTCAGTCACTAAAGGTTTCAGTCTGGAGTGGGAAGAAACCACAACTGAGAGAAATTTAGCTACTGACAGAGTGACTTATTGTGTTTGTCCCTCAGAAGACCTGTCACCTTAGCAGGGGGTGACACAGAATAAACCTTCAACAGGGATAATGAGCTCTTCTCTGTACTCTAAATGGATACAGCAATCAAGTACGATCTGTTCTGTAGTTTGATCTATAAATTGGGAGGCCTGTGTGGTTCTCTTGCTTAAGGGCTCTGTTGAGGGTTAGAACTGGATAGCAGATAGAAATGTTCAAACACATGCCAGTTTGCCTCAAAACCTGTCCACCAGTAGTGATCAGACAGTTGATGAATCTATTAATTGTTTGGCTGTTTACAACCTGTTTGTGTGTATTCGCAGGAATAGGCTACTTGCCACTATCAGCTGAACGGTGATACCCCTTCTGAATATCTGCTGGGGAAATTTTCCTCTGCGCCCAGGCAAAGGAGTTATTTCTTTTCTTTTTTCTTTTGGCAGTGGGAAAAAGAGGAGCTGAATGTTGGTTGATATGGGGGATCAGCTGGATAATGGGCACTTCTAATCTCCTGTACTGGAAACTTTGCTCTACTCCAAACATGTGGAGATGCAGAAAATCATGGAAGAGATTGCTCCTCATCTCAATAACTAAAGGCTTCAGTGAGAAGAGAGAAGAAACAGATCACCCCTGTGCTCCCCAGCCCAAGTTGTCGGCTGGGGCTGCAAAGGAGCAAATTTCTAGGGCAATAGAATAAAGGAGATGAATAATCTGCTTCTCCTGTCCCTTTTGAAATGGGGAGATTGGATGAAGTTTCCTTTGTGTTATTTATTTGGGAGATTTTTGTGCCACCTCTCTAGAGTCCTGCTTGAGTTCATAAACAAATAAAATAATTATTTTTTAAAAGATCCATTAAAACAAACTGGGAGGAGGGCCCACCTTAGCAGTGGACCAAATTCTGCGGGGCCTGGCAAGGGAGGAGAGTGTTGACTCTCTAGGCAGTTTTTCAGTTCCTCTTCTGCTTTTGAGGGGGGGGGGAGTCTTTCTGATTGGGTTTGTCTTAGTTGCACACTATGTCCAGTCCTAAACTTTTTCATTCATTCACCTGAGATTCTTAAGTGACTGGAACAATACTGCAATGACTGTTCTCATCCTGAACAGTTTATGTTATATGTGAATAACTGCATCTTTCCATTAAGGCCACAGTCCTGTCCACTTTTACTTGATGGAGGGGAAAGACTTGTTAATAGTAATACTTTAAAAGGGAGGAGAATAGTAAGTCTTCTGTTTAACCATTTCCCTACTATTAGGTTTCATGATGCTGTGCACCAAGAACAAAGCAAACACATTCAAAATCTTCCTATGTGGAACAATAGCTCGTGTTAGTCTAACTTTCAAAGGGGTGAATCAGGGGTGTTATTTGTCATGTATTTATTTTATTTACAATACATGGGTACATTGCCTTTCAACATTGCCCAAAACAGACAACAACCATTGGATAATCATGGCATTACAAAGCAGAATTGGAATGGGGTGGTGGTGGTATTTTTTAGAATAGTCAAAGAAGTTGTGATACTCACCCAATCTGTAACAGCAGTAGCCTACATATTAAAAAAAATATCAAACAATTATTCCATCATGGTCCTTCCTTCCTTCCTTCCTTCCTTCCTTCCTTCCTTCCTTCCTTCCTTCCTTCCTTCCTTCCTTCCTTCCTTCCTTCCTTCCTTCCTTCCTTCCTTCCTTCCTCAAAGCTTCATGAGAGATCTATAAGCTTTTTCATTGAGAACACATTCATAAAAAAAACCCTTATTCCTATCAAACATCACATCTATTCTCTGCAGGTCACATCTATTCTCCCCAACCCAAACTATGAGTTGGGGCTGCAAAGAACAGGAGCAGATTGCTAGGGCTACAGAATAAAGGAGAGAAATAAACATTCTCCTGTCCTTTTTGGAATGGTGGAAATCAGATGGAGATGCCTTTGTGTTATTTTCTTGGCAGATTTTTATGCAACCTCACTAGAGTCCTGCTTAAGGTGACATACATACAAACATATTCACACAAACATATGTTTGTTTGTTTGTTTTTTTAAAAACGCCATTAAAACAAACGGGGTGGGGCAGAAGTAATTTTCATCTCATTTCCCCTTTGCAAACCTGGAGAAAAGCAGCTGATTACTTCAAGTCTTGTAAGGATAGATCAGACTCCCAGGGTCCCTTTGTTTTCCCTTAGGCACCAGGCCAAACACAGGGGTTTTAAACCCAGGTTTTATTTAGGGGGTTTATTTTATGGATTTCTTTTCCCAATGGTCTGCTTCTGTTTGATGGATAGCTTTTTTATATAATATTTTTCTTTTTTTTAAATACACACAACAGAGATAAACGTAGATAAACATACTAACACAAATGGGGGGAAATTTTAGTTCCAAATATTTAACACGCTTATGCCAAATTTGTAATACCTTTATATAAACCCTAGATTTAAAGTCTCTTTTGCACATGTTGAGAAATGGACTAATTTATGGTTTTATATCTGCTACACACGCAACAAATGGACTGTGCACACATCTGTATACCATAGGCCAAAGGAAGCTGTTTGCATCACCTACTGTGAGAGAGAGGTTTCACATAGGGAACGCTTGCCTGCATTTTATGTTAATGTGGCTTGCACACATTCAGCTCAGGGCATTATGGGAAGAAGAAGCACATGTTACCCATTGTGAGCAGAACAACAACCAAGGAGGAGAGATTCCCCCATTGCTAAAGAGAAAGGATGTCACGCAAAAAACGGACTTGATCTGCATCTGAATTGCTGTTTCTTGTTGATGGTATCTTGTCAGCCTGGTGAAGCCAAGAGTCATTTGCACAACAAAGAGATTTCCTAAAGCTGAGACTTCACACCTGGCCAGATGGTATTCCATGAGATAGAGTGTAACGTTTCAAATATCGCCCCACCCATAGAATACCTGCTTCTTTTCTACATGCACCAATGAAGGAGGTCATGGGATGGACTTATAAGTAGGTGGGATTGCAGTTTGTTAAGATGCCACCCACCTGGAGATTCAACTATAAAACGCAAAGACCATGCTTTAAGTGCTGGGCTAGCCACATTCTACCATCAACGCAAGACCATGCTTCAGGTCTTCTGGCTGGCCACATTCTACTATCCCCCCCCCCTCTTTCCTGCTTTAAAACTCTTTGTCTTTACCAGATCTCTTTGGGATGCGCAGCCAATAAGATCCACCCACACTACCGGTAGCTGGCTAGTTCTGGCAGTGTGAATTAGTAACTACCCCTAGAACTATTCCTTACCCGCCAATTTCCCCTTGCAACAGACAAGACTTCTAGAACAGGCGAGTATGAACTGAAATAGCAGTTATTTTCTCCAGGGGGGGAGAGATCTGTTGTCTGGAGTTCAGTTGTGATACCTGGTAATCTTCAGGCTCTACCTGGAGGTTGGCTGCCCTAGGCATAGCAGTCAGTACTTCAGAGCAGGGTCTACTATATCCAGGTTCTTGCTGTAGAAGCTGAGTGGGTGATTTCGGATTAGTCACAGACTTTCAGCCTAACCTACCTCACAGGGTTGTTGTGCAAGTCAAAAGGAGGAGAGGAGAATGATGTAAGCTGCTTTGGTCCCCACTGCAGAGAAAGACTGTACTTTTCCTTGGTAGAGGCTGTAGATGGCGGGAGGAGATGGAAAGCTCATTGTATTTATTTCCACAATGGGCCTTATTCCTAGTCCTGAATAAATAAAATAAGGCTGTCCAAGGTGGCGTACAACTGCTAAAACATTAAAAATAGAGACCTGGATTCCATGGATTGAGGCTGGGAGCAGCAGCACTTTCCTCCAATACAAATAAGACTCCCAGCTCCATGTTAGGAAATTCTCAGAGATTTGGGGATGGGCCTCATGGGGATAAAATGCCACCCAGTCCACTTTCCAAAGCAGCCATTTCACCAGGTAAGCTGATCTCTATAGTTTTGGTTTTGACATACAAACCTCACAGCTAACATACAAACCCATTCATTCAAAAAGCTTTGATAGAAACCTTCTTATGCAAAACAGGCTGTAATTTGTCCCTGCCTTAAGTGTATCACTTTAACGCGCTAGGGTTTTTTTTTAGATTCCCTCTTACTTTCCAAGAACAACAAAGTCTTTCTGATTTGATAGGTCTTAGTTTCACACAAAGTCCACTCCAAAACCTTCCCATTCATTCATCTACCTGGGTCTGGCAGTATGAACTGATTAAAACACTACAACAATGTCCATTCTCATCCTGAACAGTTTATATTAAATGTGAAAATCTACATTTTCCCATTAAGGCAACATTTCTGCCCATTCTTCTTCAGTGGAGAAGAAAGTCCTCTTGTTTTTAATAGCTTAGAGGGGAGGGATCTAGTGAGTCTTATTTATCCCTCATTTTCAATTCTTAGGATTCGTGATGCTGTGCACAAAGAACAAAGGAAACATATTCAAAACTTCATACACAGAACAATAGCTTGTGCTGCTCTAACTTTCACAGGGGTGGATCAAGGGTGCTTTTATTATGTATTAATTTATTTACAATACAAGGGTATATTGCCTTTTAACTAAAACCTCTAAAACAAGCAACCACTATTGGGTAATTGTTGCATTCCAAAAGCACAAGAAGAGAGAGAGAGAGAGAGAAGAAGAAGAGGTTGGATTTAATCCCCGCCTTTAACTACCTGAAGGAGTCTAAGAGCAGCTTACAATCTCCTTTCCTCTCCCCTCCCCACAACAGACACCCTGTGAGGTACGCGGGGCTGAGGGAGCTCTTTTGATGACTGCCCTTGAGAGAACAGCTCTGAGAGATCTTCCGACTGACCCAAGGTCACACCAGCATCTGCATGTGGAGGAGTGGGGAATCAAATCTGGTTCTTCCAGATCAGATTATTTTCCACAATACTCTAAAAAGTTGTGATACTCACCAAATTTGGAAGTTCAGCTTGTCCCTACATATAAGAAACAACAACAAGGAATTATAGCTTCATGCTCATGGACTCCCTCCCTCCCTCTCTCAAAGCATCATGACAGATCTAAAAGCTTGTTCAATCAAAACATGATCATCAAAAATCTTTATTCCTACTGATCACAAAGAAATAAATCACCTCAAATTCCAAATTAGTGTTGATTTGGCTTCTTTATTGCTGTTCCAGGGCAAAAAGGTCATATTGGGCTGCGATCATACGTACCAGAAGCTGTGACAGACATGCGATTCCCCCGCGGATTAAAGGGACGTGATCAGATGGACACATCTGTCCAGCATCCTGGAGTCATTGGCAGGGCTTCTTGTTGCACCGCAGAAGCATCGCAAAAAGCCACTGGGGAAAGGCTAGTAGTATCCGGAACTGCGGTGGCAGGTGGGCAGAAGTCTGATCATGCAAATGCACATCAGTTCGCCCCAGGGCAAACAGCCTCCCTTCCCGCCCGCAGTTCCTCGCTGGTGTGATCAGAGCTTCGGTTTGCTATGTCGAAGGCATTTTCACACACATTGAATATTGCACTTTTAATGCACTTAGCAAACATATTTTACTGTGAAATGGCAAAATACACTTGCAAGTACATTGAAGTGGGTTGAAAGTACCCGCCATAAACATTTTCACTACCTCTTCTAGCTACATCAGTCAGTATAAAATAAGTGGAAGACCAACAACATATCTTTCCTCATCCAAAGCAAGAGTGGAAATAGAGAGAGAAATTGAGGATAGAGAGTCTTTGCCGTTGTGTGTGAGAGACTGAAGGGACACAGAAAGAAAGAGATATTAAAAATGTAGCCTGTGTGTGTGATACAGGGTCACTGGGGGATGAGAGAGTGGGTGAGTGTGTTTCAGGAGGGATTGGGGATGAAAAAAGAAGGGTTGACAGTAGAGGTTAGGGGACAGATAAATGAGAGAAAGACTGGCATTGGGGAGGTAGAATGAGGGAGTGAAGAGAGAGAGAGAGAGAGAATAAAGGAAGTGAGAGAAGGGGTGGGCGAGAGGGGAGGAAGCAAACACTGAGGGAATGCAATGGCAGTGCCTGAGATTTCCTTCTGGGTTCCCACTTATGTGTGTGTGTGTGTGCGCGCGCGTATTTCTGTTTGTATATTCTGCAGAACATGAAGAGGGTGGATCATGTGCTAGAATGAGATAAAAGATCTTCATGTGTTGAAAACCTCAATTTCACCATGATAGTTGCAGTTCTAATGGCACTTTCCTGGAATTAAGTCCCATTGAATAATATGGGACTTACTTCTGAGTAAACCTAATTAGGCTGTCTCCCTATGGCTTCATTCCTGTGCAAAGTTAATTACCTTGGGATGAGCCCCATTGATTTGAATTGGACTTGCTTCCTAGGAAAAGTGAATAGGCTTCATCTATAGTTTCTTGGTTAACTCCACTTATTTTATTACTTGCCACTTATTTTACTACTTGCCAAGAACACACTTCTTGCCACTGTCATAAGCTGACTCTTTGCTAGCAGTGTGTCCAGTCCTGGACTCAATGCTCAAAATGGCAGGGCAGTGGGTGAAACCCCCGACCCTGCCAAAGGCAACTTATGCTTAACTCTGACCAAAGGGCTCTTCATTGCCCTGGGTTTCATGGCAGATTTTGAGCTATTAAAGCAAGGGTCAGCACTGGGTAGCAGATAGGAATGTTAAAACACATGACAGTTTGTTTCATGCCCTGTCCACCAGTGGCGATCAGACTCTATGAATTCTCTGGCTGCTCACAACCTGTTTGTGTGTATTCGCAGGAATAGGCTACTTGCCACTATCAAAAGTCCTTTCCATATTTGCCTGCCTCTCTGGATTTTCCAACATTCAAGTCAAGGCAATTTATATCCACAGCAAAATAGTATCCAAAAAACCTGAGGCAACGGCGGGTTGAAACCAAGCCAACCACTGAAGGGAGGTAACGTAATGCAGGACAAGAGAAAAACCCGGAATAAAAAGCACGTTGGATTTGAATTTAATGCAGGAGAGTGTGGAAAGGGCCAAAAGCCAACTCTCCGCTGAGCAGTGATACCCCTGGAGTTGGCTTCTGAATATCTGCTGGAGAAATTTTATTCTGTGCCCAGGCAAAGGGGCTCTTTCTTTATCTTTTTGGCAATGGGAGAAAGAGGAGCTGAATGTCGGTTGATTTTTGGGATCAGCTGGATATCGGGCTCTTCTAATCTCCCATCCTGGAAACTTTGCTCTACTCCAAACTTGTGGAGATGCAGAAAATTATGGAAGAGATTGCTCCTCTTCTCAATGTGTAATGTATTCAGCCTTACATGCCCGGACTTGCCCGGGCTGGTCAGGCACAATTCCGCAATAGCTGCAGTCTAAAGACAATTGATCCGAAGGATCCTAGCCAGCCCAATGAAAGGGCTAGGTTCCCAGCCAGGAGGCCAATGGGTCTCTCGGTTACTGTAAATAGCCTATCGGGAGTGGGGTGTGTGTTTAGGTGAGCTTGGTAACGGGTTTTCTGAATGCATATAAACCGGCCTGTGAGCCGGTCAGTTGTCTTTGTTCTGAACTAAATAAAGGTATGCTTAGCTGAAATCACTCTCCGCCTGCATACTTTTCAAAATGACTAAAGGTTTCCATCTTGAGTGGGATGAAACAGGTCACCTCTGTTATCCCCAGCCCAAGTTGTTGGCTGGGGCTGCAAACAACAGGATCAAATTTCTAGGGCAATAGAATAAAGGAGATGAATAATCTGCTTCTCCTGTCCCTTTTGAAATGGGGAGATTGGATGATGATTGCTTTGGGAGATTTTTGTGCCACCCTCTAGAGTCCTGTTTGAGTTCATAAACAAATAAAATGATTTTTTTTAAAAAAATCCATTAAAACAAACTGGGAGGAGGGCCCAATTTAGCAGTGGACCAGATTTTGTGGGGTCAGGCAAGGGAGTAGAGTTTGACTCGCTAGGCAATTTATCAGTTCCTCTTCTGCTTTTGAAGGGGGGGAGTCTTTCTGATAGGGTATTTCTTAGATGCACACCAAGTCCAGTCCTAAATGTTTTCATTCATTCACCTGAGATTCTAAAGTGACTGAAACAATACCACAATGACTGTTCTCATTCTGAACAGTTTAAATTATATGTGAAAAACTGCTTCTATCCATTAAGGCCACATTCCTGTCCACTCTTAGTTGGCTGAAGAGAATGTGCTGTTCATAGTAATACTTTAAAAGGGAGGAGGATAGTAAGTCTTATTTTTGACCAATTTCCTACTCTTAGGTTTCATGATGCTGTGCACCAAGAACTAAGCAAACACACTCAAAAACCTCCTATGTGGAACAATAGCTTGTGTTACTATTACTTTCAAAGGGGAGAATCAGGGGTGTTATTTATCATGTATTTATTTTATTTACAATACACGCATATATTGCCTTTCAACTTAACCCTCAAAACAAAGAACCACCATTGGATAATAATGGCATTCCAAAAGCAGAATTGGAATGGGGGAGTATTCTTCACAATAGCCATAAAAGTTGTGATACTCACCAAATTCGTAACAGCAGGAGCCTACATATTAAAAAAAATCAAGCAATTATTCCATCATGGTCATAGTTATGGCTTCCTTCCTTCCTTCCTCAAAGCTTCATGACAAATCTATAAATTTTCACATTCATAAAAAAATCTTATTCCTATCGAACACTGTGAGGCAAACCTGGATTTCATCATACACTTAAGTGTTAATGTTAATTTTAATGATCCTTGCAGGTCATGATAATTGGCCACACTGGCCTGCTTCCTTATCATCTCTCAAGGACATAACACCAAGGTTGTAAATTAATTTGACAATTGCTACTTGTTCCTTCAGATGGGAGGGTTAGGAGCAAGGTCTATTACATAAGGTTCTCAAAGCATCCTGAAGAGGTGGGTATTGACTGGTTGGTGATCTCACCTGACCTCCTGACTCTAAAAGTATAACTGTAATATGTCACTAGTACCAGTGATGATTGTGGTTCTACAAGATTGAAGGCCTGTCTTGCTGCTTTGTGTTTGCCAGAACTATAGGCCATACCATGTAGCAACCTGTACTAATGAACCAGAGTTTTGTGCCACCTGACCCAGAATATAGTAAGTCAGGCAGTTAAGGTAGCCTTTGGTGTTTTTATTGTATGACTTTACAAAAGGGTGACTTTAAAAAAATGACAAAAAATTGTGATACTCACCCATTCTGCAATGGAAAGAGGTCCCTACATATATTAAAAAACAAGCAATTATTCCTTCATGCGCATGGTTTCCTTCCTTCCTTCCTTCCTTCCAACTCAGACCTCCATACTTGATCTATTGTTAGAAACATTTATTATGGCATTGCAATTAACAACCCACATGTCAGAGGTGACCTGTTCCCAAGTTCTGGATGACACTATAATCATATTATCTCTCTCTCTCCCTCCCTCCCTCCCTCCCTCCTTCTCTTCCTCAAAGTTTCATGACTGATCTACAGGCTTCTTCAATCAAAACATGTTCATCAAAAATCTTTATTCTTATTGATCACAAAGAACTAAATCATCTCAGTTTCAAAATTAGTGTTGACTTGTCTACTTTGTCTTTTTTCTTTTTCTTTTTGCTTTTCCAGGGCAAAAAGTTTATATGTTTGGTGTGTCGAAGGCATTTTCACACACATTGAATATTGCACTTTCAATACACCCTCAATGCACTTAGCTAACATATTTTACTGTGAAATGTAAAAATACACTTGCAAACCACTGCCAAAGTACATTGAAGTAGTTTGAAAGTACCCGCCATAAACATTTTCACTACTTCCTCTAACTGTATCAGTCAGTATAAAATAAGTGGAAGACCAACAGCATATTTTTTCTCATCCTAAGCAAGAGTGGCAATAGAGAGAGAAATTGAGGATAGAGAGTCTTTGTCTTTGTGTGTGAGCCTGGAGGGACAAGAAAGAAAAAGAAATTTAAAATGTAGTGTGTGTCTGTATATGAGATAGGGAGTCACTGGGGGAAGAGAGAGTGGGTGAGTGTTTCAGGAGGCATTGGGAATGCAAAAGGAAGGATTGACAGCAGAGGTTAGGGGACAAATAATGAGAGAAAGAATGAGGGAGAGAAGACAGAGAGAGAGAGAGAGAGAGAGAGAGAGAGAAGAGAGGATGTGAGAGAACGGATGGGGGAGAGGGGAGGAAGCAAAAGCGGAGGGTATGCAATGGCAGTGCCTGAAGTTTCCTTCTGGGTTCCTACTTCTGTGTGGGCATCAATGTTCCCTCTAAGCTGTGGAGTCTTGTAAGCAAAAATTCTACTTTGTGAGCTGCTGGCATTAAAGCTGTGAGCGAGCGATTTGGCTACTGCATAAATTAGTTTGCTCTGGAGTCATCTTTCCTGAGCTAAGACAAATATATGTGAGCTGGAGGCTAAAAAACTGTGAGTGAGCTCACACTAACTCAGCTTAGAGGGAACACTGGTGAGCATGTGTGTGTATGTGTTTGTGCGTGTGTGTTTGCATATTCTACAGAACATGCAGAGTGTAGATCATGTGCTAGAATGGGATAAAAGATCTTCATATGTTGAAAACCACCATTTTACCATGATAGTTGCAGTGACATTTTCCTGGAATTAAGTCTCATCGAATAATATGGGATTTACTTCTGAGGAAACCTGATTAGGGTATCTCCCTACAGCTTCACTCCTGTAGAAAGTTAATTACCTTGGGATGAGCCCCATTGATTTGCATTGGACTTACCTCCTAGGAAAATGGAATAGGCTTCATCTATAGTTTCTTTGTCAACTCCATTTATTTTACTAAAGTGCAGAGGGAGGGAAAGTAGGCAAGTCAACCTCACTTCCCCCGTATTTTCTCTCTCTAATGGGATTTGTTGCCTTGTGCACATAGAGTGAAAACGTAACAGTTTATCAGGCCCATTCCATTATTGCTCGCTGCAGTGTTCTGTTGCATTAACAAGCTTGCGATTCTGACTCTGCAGTGCATAAAATACCATTCTAAATGTTAATTAAATAAGTGAAATTACTGTCAAGAGCAAGAGGCGGCCTTACCGACATGGTTTCCTTTAGGCAAAGGAGAAAGACGAGAATTGGAACCACAAAGCAGAGTCGCATCCTGTCTTCTTTTTGATGTCTTCCAGTGGCAAAGTGGATCGAAAATATTTTCTACCTGCTGTATTTATACCAAGAGTCAACCTTTAAATCTTAGGCCTGGTTGCCAAATGTATTTCTTCCTTTGTTAAAGGGGACCAATCAGGAACATTTAACATTTCTTTTCATAGCCATAATTATATGGAAGGTAAACACTGACGCCAAAAGCCAGGAAACAATTTTCTGCCAAACAAGCTCTGCCCTTCTTCTTAAACCAGGTATTCAGACGGCTCGACTGAGAGAAGCAGGAGAAGTAGCAGGAGAAGCACTTCCCCTTCACAGAACCGGTGAGAAGTAGGTGAACACCGTACAAGTACTTGCAGGCTAGTTATCAGATTGTACCAAACTTCTTTGTATGAAAATCAGAGCAGATTCAAAAATGGTACATCTACCTTATTAACAAAATGTCACCATCAGGTTTAGACTGGAGTCACTGCATAGGATTGCACCATGAAAGGCTGGCAGGGGTTTTGCGAGTTAGGTGCTTCTGCTTAATAATTCAAGAAAGGCCCTGCGCCATCTGGGGATATGAAGAAAGAACAAAGCCAGGCCCTTCTCTTTGACCAGCCCAAGGGTCTGGAGAGGGAATCATCAATAACTTGAACAGCCGTTTCAATAGCATTTGGGCTGATAATGTTTTGTGTGGCTTGCTTTCCTCTCCAGGAACACAGGTTTGTACAGATCTTTCTACTCAGGAATAAGTCCTACTAGGTTAATGAGACTTTCTTCTGGGTAAGCATGCATAGAGTTGCAGCCCCAGTAACTGGTGCCTGTATCTGTTCAATAGTAAGTTCCTTTTGAAATAGAAATTTATGTATCCCCACAATATTGTATGATTCAAGAAAAGTTGTGGTGAAATACAGAAAAAAAGAAATCAAAACAAAACACCATATTGAAAGCATCGATGTATCTCACTGGCCCATTTTAGAAGGGAATGTTTATGAACAAGTACCAGAATAAGAATATGTTTGCACTTTATATATATATATATATACATATAATGCTGGAACTATTTGGGGTGTTGATGTTTGACGTTCCACTTAATTAGTTGGGCACAGATTAATTATTAAATGAACGAAGGTTATAAAAACGATTGACTGAGTTGTTTTGGACAAATGTTAATTATGTTCAAATCCCTTTGTTCTCTGACTTTACAGACATGGTTTTTGTTCTTCTGTGGTTCACTCAACAAACATTAGGAGTGTTAATGAACCTTTGCTTCCTGTTTGTTTACCAATTCTTGTTTTCTCACTCTAGGCTTTCTCCACAAATTAACACAAACTTTGTCTTGTGGTGGTGCTTTTTCCAAGAACATCTTCTTCAATGCTTATTTGTTTCTCTAAAAAATACCATGAGATATTAGTTCATGTTTACATCTCAGTATGCAACACTAATAACAACAGAGGGTCACATTTAACTCTCCACTTCTTTATTTACAATGGATAGTTCCAGCTTCTGGAAAATAAGTGTCCCTATTATGTCTCTTAGGGGCCACAGTGGCTCAGAGGTTAAGACACTGAGCTGCAGACCAGACGTTCAGTAGCTCAGCAGTTCAAGACCCTACAGCCACATGACAGAGTGAGCTCCTGTCTCTGGCCCCAGCTCCTGCCAATCTAAAAGTTCAAAAACAAGAAATTGCAAGTAAATAAATAGGTACCACTTCAGTGGGAAGGTAACAGTGTTCCATGTGCCTTTTCAGTTAGACATGCTGGCCACATGACCATAGAAAAGTCATCTGACAGTGCTGGCTCTTCGGCTTGGAAACGGAGATGAGCACCACCCTCTAGAGTCAGGTTCGACTGGCTTTTGAGCAAGGGACACCTTTACCATTTATGATGTCTCTATATGAAGGGAAGGCGGGGGGCACACAAACACTGGCACTCACTTCACTGGCCAGGCACTGGTCTTTATGACTTATATTAGTTGAGAGGTGCAAGCCCCTTTGCAACTCTATTATTATTTTTATTTTTTCATAATAATTATTTTTCATCTTTTGTAACAATATGGCTGTCCACAGAATGTCCAGTGGCTGATTCTGGTCCAGTGGCTGATTCCAGAGGATACACAGATTCTGGTCTAGACCATCCAAGCTCCGTTACCACCACTGATGTGGGGGAAGGCACCTTTGGGGTATCCCTATACCCCAATTTGAGTGAAAGACAACTGGTTGTCAAATCAAAAGGGCAAAAGAGTGCTCCAAAAAATTCACCATTTAATACCAGATCTGGTAAAAATATGCCCAAAGGACCAACCTTCACTGCCCCACTCCATTCCTATCCAGTGCCTGGAGGAAACAAAACCATCCTAACTAGCAGGAGTCATATGCCCTTTAATACCTCTGATTTAATTAATTGGGAAGCCAATACTCCGTGCCTGCGAGATGATCCAGAATTGGTAGAGAGATGCTTGAAGGCAATGTTTGCTACTCATGAACCTAGCTATTCTGACCGTATGCAATTGTTAAGTGCATTATTAACATGATGCAAAAAGTCAAGTGTTGAAACATGCAAACCATCATTTAGAGGACAATGATGGGAGGGATCCCCAATTTTAATACTGTGCCAAAGGAAGATTCCAGGTGGGATTAGAACTCTGAGGATGGAATGCATAGACTAAAGGCTTTACTTGAAGGCCCTAAGAAGGTGGAAGATCACACTGGAAATTGTCTAAGGGATCAGAGGACCATCCCTCTTAATTCTGGACAGACTATTTAAGGCAATGCATAGATATGGAGGGACAGATTTAGATGATCGAAATAAGTCGAACATTGTGCACTTGATTTTCATTAATCAGAGTACTCCAGATATTAAGCAGAAGTTACAGAACACTGAGAATGTTGATGGAAAGAGTATGGATAAGCTGGTGGTTACTGCCACACGGGTGTTTAATACCAGGGAGGAAAAGCAGAAGAAGAAGAGGCAGAAGTTCCAATGATATTGTTGGCAGCAGCATTTGTGACTGCAGGTGGTAGAGGAAGTAGTGGAAATATAGGAAGATTTAAGGATGATGATTTGAGTCATTATTGTCCCCAGCCTGGTCATTGGAAACATGATTATTCGACTCATCCCAGAGGTAAGGAAAGTTTGTACTGACAACTCCAGGAAGGTCAGTTTGTAAATGATGAATTGGATCGTGCAGGGTGACTGCAGAAACCTAGAGGCTCTGGGAGAACTACCTGGTTATTATTCTGATCCTGATTATTGTGAACAATGGGGAGTGGTAGAAGTGTTAAAAGAGGCCAATAAAATGGGTGGCTTCACTGATTTTTGGTCAGAAATCCCTTGGTTCCCTGAACTTGTTGTCAAAGATACTCCCCAAGGTTCTCGTGTGACTGTGGATATTGGAGATGTGGAATATGACTGTTTGATTGATACTGGTGCAGCAATGTCCACCCTGCTTACCACTGACTTGCCTAGGTCTGCCTATTTAAAAACACTGGTGGATGTGAGTGGAAAACCCTTTGTGTGTCCCATCACTAAAAGACTGGATGTTGAAATTGGAGCTTTGTCTTTGGAACGTATGTTCATTTTGGCTCCTCAAAGCCCTGCAAATTTGTCGGGAAGAGATTTGTAACGCAAACCTCCAAAAACCTCCATTCACAAATTAGTGCTCAAGGTGGAAATGGAGTGGACCCAAATTCCTGATGATCTGGCTGATCTCCCTGTTTCAGTGTGGGGACGCTCCAGCACAGAGGTAGGGCTCCCTTAACCAGTGACCTGCATTCAGATCACTGTTTGGCAAGACTTGAGCCAGAGAGGCAAAAGATGGACTGCGGCCTTTTGACTCTTGCTTAGAACAGGACATTTTGATGCCTTGCCAGTCTCCTTGCAGTCCTCTTGTGTTGCCATTCAAGAAACCCAAAAGGGGTCCCAATGGAGCCGTGGTACGGAGGTTTGTTAAAGACCTGCATTCCATAATGGCATAACATTGTTCCAAAGAAATGCAAGGCATAACATTGTTCCAAATCCATATATCACCCTCACTAATGTCCCAGCAAATATCTGTTACTATACAGCTTTCAGAAAGTTGTATTAGGACACCGTCTAGTGGTCAAAGTGCGCCACGTCACAGTTCCTCTGCTCCTGCAAAAGAATACTCAGCATTTGCCCAATGCTAGGCTGACCAAATATGGAATTGCAGGAAGATGACGAGCTAACCTCTTACGTGCTCTCACTGCAGTCTCAGCTAAAATCTCTTTCCAGATGTGCTGCAGGATTCCAGCCCCTGCCAACAGATGCTGCTGCCCATTCCATTCATCCAGGAGTTGTGGTCAATGTGAAATCCTACAAGAAAGGGAAACAGACGGAAAGGGAGCAACACCAGGCCCCCTGACTGGGAAAAGGGGGATCCAGCAGCTGAAGGCACCTGAAAGTGTCAACCCTTGTCTGACACAAAATTAAAACTGACCTGCTAAACTCCAGTGGTTTCTGAATGGTGTTCTTGTGTTGTTCTCATTACTCTGCTGATCGTAATAATTCTCTTGTTCATAGAACTAGGACTTTTTAAAATGCTGGTATAGGTTTTATGCTGGACCACTTGCAGCCGTAATCTCATGGACAGCATGGATCAGCGAGACCTGTGAGTTTTTATTCTCTGTATTGTCTTTATAACTTTGTTGATCGTTTTCTGACATTTACAAGTCTGAATTATTTTCGTATCAAGGCTGTATTTTGCTTAGGAATACCGTTCCTCCCCCCCCCCCCCCCCTCACATCCCATATTTTTTCCATGGTCAAGTTAAGTCATGAGGTAAAAGAGACCCTCAAAGGTATATATCACAAAACTAGCTGTTGGATATGCACCCTGGTGCCTCTGACAAGGGTGTAGACTTTCCAATTTCCCGGGGGGGGGGGCTGGGGCTGGGCCAGAGGCATTGCTTTGCTAGGAGCAAGGGTGGCTCCCGGGGGAGGCTGAGCACCTTCCTGAAAATTTCAGCGGGGGCTAAAGCCCCGCCGCCCCCACGAAGATTACGCCTATGCCTCTGGATGTGCAGCAGGGACTTGCCCTTATTGCCAGACCTTTAAATCTGTCCCTGCTCCTTGCTTGGACCATGGAAAGTCACATTGATGATACCTGGAAGGCACATGGTATTCCTATCCTACGCATTCCTATCTAAATGTTCTGACTCAAAAGAGTGAATGGTGCTGGGAGTGTAGTGCTGGAGGTATAAAACTGGGAATCAGCAATTGTGCAGGATGGGAAGTGGGAAAATGTGCATGCACATGAAAGCTTATACCCAGAATTATACTTTGTCTTAAAGGTGCCACTGAACTCAATCTTTGTTCTGAGGCTTTTGTGGTTAAAGACAATTCCAACATAACAGTTAACATGACTGCCCTTTTCCACACCTTTTTAAAGCTTGGCTTTTACACCAGGACCGAAGGTGAAGGAAATTGGTGTAACATAAAAGTGGAAGCTAGATTTGGGACATATTAGGTGTGTGGAAACAAGGCTTTTCTTGCATCACCAGGGAACTGGTCAGGTCATTGTTATCTTGCCACATTGTTGCCTCTAGTGAAAATGAAACAAAAACTTCCCAGGAGAAAAATTTGAAACTACATGTTGGTTCCTTTTTCCATATGTGGTGGACGTGTGATAAAGCTAAAAATATTGTTCTTGGAACCATGATTTATTACAAAAATGTTTAAAAACACTGTACCATATAAACCTGAAGTGTTTTTACTGAATATTGTACCGAAAATGTAAAAGGGGTCAAGATTTATATCTTATTATACATGTTGTAACTACCGCAAGGATACTGTATGCTAAACATTGGAGAAGGATTATGCTAATCAAAAGAAGAATTTATAGACAAAAATTATGAAACAGCAGAGATGGATAATCTAACTTTAATTTTGAGAGGACAAAATGGAATGGCTTTTGAAAAAACATGGTCCAAATGTTATAAATGGATTGAAGAAAATCATGTCTGATTTACACAGGTATACAACCAAAATGGAACAATGAACTACATGCTTTATTGTATGCAAAGGTCTCTATATATAAACTATAAGGTGTGAAAAAGTTGTTAAAAAGTAAAAATAATAACTGGTTAATGTATGAGGTTAAGAATATCTCCTTATATATCATTGTGTTTTGGTGGTGGCACTTTGTGAACATTCCACATGCTCCCAAATCAGTTGGCTCCCTGATCTGTCACTCACAAGGTGTCGCTATCCACTGGCTGTGTTGCCTTAGTCCCACACACAGAAGTGACACCCAGCGTCTCAGCCTCAGTGTGCTGGGAGGCGACGGACAGGCTGGATGCTCTGGTGGGCGGAGGATGATGAGGCCGAGGTTGATCATAGTGGCACCGCAGCAGTCATCGTTGGCCACAGCCAGCTGCAGTTAACCAGGCGGGCTGAAGGTGGATGGTGGATGGAGGCTGGCACCATGGAGGAGAAGGAGGCCAAGGAAGAGAACGAGGCCAAGATCCAGGAGCTGCACAGGCCTGAGCAGTAGTTCAGCAAACTCTACCACCTCCGCAGCCAAACTCGATAAGGCTGCATGCACCGCTGGGGCAGAAGGCGGTGGAGGCGGCTGGGCGGGGAGGCAGTGGTGGGGTGTTCTGCCAGTCCTTGACCCCGGGGTCTGGGGAGGGGGAAGTAAGCGGAGTGGCAGAGGGGGGCCTGTGTTCAGGCAGACATATAGATAGACATGTCACATTTTTCTAGAGCTCGTTGTATTGCTTTTACAATGGGTTTTGTTGCTAGTTAGATATAAGAAGAATGTATACTACTCCCCGATTATATGTTTGCTTGTCTTTTATGAAATAAAAAATTATACGGGGGAAAATTGAAACTACAGAGGTGCTGTGGAGCATGCCAAGATGCCTGCCCTAATCTAGAGAGTTATGAACAATCAGTCTGGAGTTTGTGTTCTTTTTATATCCTGCGCAGGCACCACCCATATGTTTGGAATGGCCATCCTTCACCTTCAGGGATCCTAGAAATCAGGGTCAATGAAACAAGGCAGAGTCTCATATCACTAGTGCAAAAGCTCAGTGAGGTAAGCCAGCTGGCACTTCAGAATAGCTTGGGTCTAGACATCCTCCTAGCCTCAACAGGAAGAAGTTGTGCTCTACTTGGTCAGTAATGCTGGGATTATGTTAATGATATTTATGATGATACCTTTGACAGAATATTTATGATGATACCTTTGACACAGACCAACACATCATGAAGCTGGCTCACTCTGAGTCTGGGAATCCCTGGAATAGGTTCTTAGATGGATCCAACCTGAGGTCATGGTTAACCAGTTGGTTGCCTGACTTTGGGCAACTAAAACATGCTTTTGTGACCCTTGTGGGTTTAGTGGACTTTTTGATTGCCCTCTGTTTACTTTCAGCGTGCTGCATGCTGTTCTGTACTTGTTTTGATGTCCTCATGTACGGCCAGAAGATTATTAACTCCAATTAATGACAGTCCCTTGGTCCCAATGTGCTATTCAGGACCAAAGGGGGGAACTAAAATATAAAAATGCAGCTTAGCATAAGCACCATCATGTGCAATTGCTCTGCAATTTGCAAGCGGGCCTCTGTTGGCAAAAGTAGAGGCTTCAGGAGAACAAGCTTGTGCTGAGTACTGAGATAAGCTTATCTAGAGGGAGTCAGATAAGACCATCTGGGTAAACAACTCCAGGAGGCTGTAACAGACATGGAGGATGCTGGTTTGTTCAAACGGCAGTGGAGATATAGTCTGATGTCTTAAGTTTTGATTCTGGCTACAGCGTTTGTGTGTGCAGAATGCTATGTAACCTTAGAGTTTGATGGAAGGGAATGCCCCTGCAACAATGTGGTTTTTCTTGGAAGGCGTGTTTCTATGATCACCATTTGCCTGGCAAATAAATAGTTAAGCTTGTTACTCGGTTGTCCATTTGGACCTTTGGCTAGACAACAGATCTGGTGAATTTTTCCACAATGTGCAGTAGCACAATTTCTGAATGTCTGGAACCCCACTGGAGTCAATAGGAAAAGCCATTTCCCACTTCTAAAAAACCACACAAGGACAGCCCCCTCTGACCCTTTCCCATGTCCTATGCCAAGCTCTAAGTGTTGAAAATATGTGGCAAGTGCACACAGCAGCAGCTACAATTGCCAGGCAGCAGTGCCAGGCATGAGAAAATGACTGCAATCTGGGCATGAACCATGAACAATGTAAAGTCCAGTCAGCATTAGGCATGTGTCCCCCTGAGCCACTGCCCCTCTGGGAAGTCAGCAGTGTTCAGATTTGTGGGTCCCTGAAGCCTACAAGTTCTTTTCTTAAAATAATATGAAAAGGTTTCTTGAATAACAAATGGGGGAGGAAGGAGAAATACCATTTGGTAACACAGTCTACTTGTTTGAATAGAACCTGACATTAGATGGCATAGTCACAGAATTTCAGAATAATAATAATAAAAAGTAGGCGCTTCAGCGTTCTTCTGCAGTTCAGCATAGTCCAGGCCTCTTGTTCATCAAAATCACCAAGTCAGCAGTTGTTGTTGTTCAGTCGCACAGTAGAGTCCGACTCTTCGCAACCCCATGGACCAGATCCCGCCAGGCAGTGCTCTTCCCTGAATCTCTATTTTACTTTTTGGCCCTCTGGTGTCAAGTGATGCTCCACATCCAATCAAGGTCCACATTCATAGGAAATCTCTAGAACAGTGGTGGCGAACCTATGGCACAGGTGCCAGAGGTGGCACTCGGAGCCCTCTCTGTGGGCACGGGTGCCATCGCCCCAGCCAGGCCCAGACCATCATTAAAGTGTCAAATTCTCTGCCAAATAATTTTAAATAAATGACATCATGTGTGTTTTCTTTCCTTACTTTGTTTGGATCATCTTAAGTTAATGTATGAGTTGTTTTTTTTCTAAAGTAAAACCTCAGTATTCAGGTTAAATTGCTGTGTTGGCACTTTGTGATAAATAAGTGGGTTTTGGGTTGCAGTTTGGGCACTCTGTCTCTAAAAGGTTTGCCATCACTGCTCTAGAAGATTGCAACATCACTCCTACACCCCCCTCCTACACGTTATGCAGGTCTTCAGGAAGAACTAATTGCCACTTTCTTGACTTTGGCCTTGAAAGAGATAAGAGCCTAGGGACAGGATGGATTAATTACAAACACCTGCAAAGCTGGAGTAGGTCCACTGATAATCACATTAACCCTTGGGAGGAGACAGGGTGCTTTACCTCACAGCATGGCACAATGGAGCAGGGGGCAGCTAGTACTGGACAAATGCCCTGGGGAGCACAGGTAGGCAGACTGGAGCACCAGGCAGCACACAGCAAGACTGAGTGAGTGAGCATATTCCCAGAGTAGCCATTGGAAGGAGTAAGGAATAGCAGGAGGAGGCTGCAGATTGCAGATCTAAGTTGGCATATCCTATACATTGTACTGGAGCGTGACCTTTCTTCTTACTCAAAGTGTACATCTGGGAAGCCCAGCAATGTGACTACAACCTTCCCCATGTGCCAAATTCCTCTGCCATTCCCATCTTTCATACTGCTGGCAGACTATCTCAAAAAAGGGGGGGGACTATCTTACTCAGTTACAGCAGAACACAGACTATGGCCACTATGTGAGACAGGATGCTGGTCTAGATGAACTGATTCAGCAGGGCTCTTCTTATGTTCTTCTTATTTATTTATCATTTATTTATTATTTTCAATTTGTATCCCGCCTTGCCAGTGAACTGGCTCAAGGCAGCATAAAGGTAAAGGTTCCCTTGCTTGAAAGCCAGTCGAGTCCGACTCTCGGGTTGCGGTGCTCATCTCCGTTTCAAAGCCGAAGAGCCAGCGCTGTTCGAAGACGTTTCCGTGGTCATGTGGCCGGCATGACTAAACACCAAGGTGCATGGAACGCTGTTACCTTCCCACCGAAGGTATCTACTTGCAATTTCTTGCTTTTGAACTGCTAGGTTGGCAGGAGCTGGAACTAGAGACTGGAGCTCACTCGGTCATGTGGCAATCTGGGTCTTGAACTGCTGAACTACTGACCTTCCACAGCCTGCAGTTCAGCGTCTTAACCACTTGAGCATCTTAACCACTTAATCACAGGCATACAAGCATTAAAATACAATAAAACAGTAAATACAATAAAATACAGTAAAATACACATAGACAACCTGCATGACATCATAAAAATACCACTGTGCAAATGATGGCGGCATTCAGTATAAGTGGCAGGCAGTGTTCGCCGAGTACTGATTATTCATAACTGTTCAGAACGTGGCATTATTGTGCTTCCAAATATTTCTTAATCAGAACTGAATATTCCTAAAGTTAGTTTCTTCCAGCAAGAAAAAAGAACAGGAACACAAAACCCAAACAGAGTACAAAGCTTATATTGTTTTATGTTTTTGTGATGTTTCCATGGTTTTGAAAGCCACCTTAGCCAGGTTCCCCTGGAAAAATGGCATTGCTATTTTCTAAATGAAAAAATAAACACTCCATCTTCCAGTGATGAGCTAACCTTCACATGGCCATGGGGACAGAGCTGACACAGTGGGGAATGCTTGAGAGAGGCAGGCCAAAGAAGAGGGGCTTTGCCCATGGGGTCTTTACTGTGACTGCAATTCACAAGGAACCAAACTGCACTCCTGCTCTATGGATTCCTTTGAGAAAGCCCTGGAAGGGTGGAAGGCAAAAATGTCCCCTGTGCTCATTCAAATGGGAAAGAGATTCCTATGTTTTCCACAAAGATTTCAAAAAATGAGCTTTATGTTTATTTCAATCAGACATGAGTTTTGACTTCTTTCAAATATATATATTTTTAAATTATCCCTACTATTCTCTGCCTTGGGTCTTTCCACATTAATGCCATGCCATGCCTTTCTTTCATATCAAGACCCCGAGAATGTACAAGCTACTTTTGGAAGGGCATTGAAGACATCTCCAACCCACTCTGATGAAAAGAGTAGTGGGCATTAACATGATCATTTTTTACAGTTTGGATGTTGAGAGAGAAGGAGGGACACAAGTGTAGAAGGTTGTAAACTCTGTCTCCCCACACTCAGACAATCCTAGGGTTGACAACCTCCAGGTGAGGGTTGGAGATCGCCCAAAATTACAACTGATCTCTAGACAATTAAGATCAGATCCTCTGGATAAAATGGCTGCTTTGGTGGGTAGGCTGTATGGCATTATACCCTGCTGAGGCTCTTCCCATTATCCTCCCTAAGCTCCACCCCCAAATCTCCAGGGATTTCCCAACCAGGAGCTAGAAACCCTAAACACATATAAACCCTTGGATTCCACATTCTGTGAAGTGTTCTGGGGAACAGTTTGGGGGAGAGCTCTGTGAACTATGAGGGTACAAAACACAGGGAATAAAAGCCATACAAAAATTACTCTGGTTCTGGCATCTTGCCTAATAATAAAGGGGCGAGGTTGGATATTCTGTTCCTTGGTTTATCCCCCAAACAGTAAAAGGCATACTAAAATAATCATACATTCTTCCTATTTTTGTTGTTGTTGCCCCAGTACAATTACTCCAGCATTTTTCATAAGTGGTTTAGAAAGGACAAACACCTCACTAAGTGCATTGCCTGAGTTGACTTTTACCTGTTCTCACTTAATCCCATATGGGAACCCTGCCCCTCAGTTTGAGGTGAACCCACTCTGAAAAGTTATCCTCAGATGAACACAACACATTACCCCATTTGATTCACAAGAGGTTGCATTAATCAGCCTTTACTTTAACACAGAGATGTAGTTTGATAGTAACTACCCGCCATGGAATTACTAGCTGCCCTGTATTTTATAAAATTGTGGATATTAAACAATAAGAAAGATGAGACTAAGTCAACAGTGATTAAAACGTATAAATGGTACTGATATTTTATGCCAATAAAGGCTGACTTGACTTGATTAAAATGAAAGTCCTTACTCAGACAACTGATAAAAGGAAACAAATTATTTTAGTTCAGTTGGAATTTTCTTTATTTTTGCAAAGCTTTGGTCATCCTCCAAGGTAGTAATGGAACAGTAATTATCGCCATCAGCCTCTGGTTATAAAGGCTATACAATCAATTAGTATCACTAAAGTTCTCTACATTTTGCTAGTATGATTTGTGATTCACTATTTCATTTGATTGGGTGGAAGCAGAAGCACAAAAACAATAAAAACAGGAAGTCATCGTCAATGTGGTCCAGCATCTTCCGGATGTCATCTCATTTACTTGCCCTAGAGAGCAAATGATAGCTATTGGCACAAACATTTCGAAAGAATAAAGGATGAAAACATTAATCAATTAAGGGATTTCTTAGTTTGATTACAGAATATCATGGACAGGGTCCTGTTAAAGCCAAGAATTTTTAGCTCCCATTGGTTTCAGGGCACTTAACTCTCCCATTCAAGTAAATAACTTGAAAATGTTCGACGTATTCTTTCTTTTTCCACATCCACCTCCCAATTTTCACCACCAGATTGATTATGTGGTACCTATCACTATATTAGGCAGGATACATAATTCAAACCAAACATGACCCTCTTGAAGACTTGTACTGCAATAAGGCACAAGTTTGCAATGTTGTTCCTGCCCTTGTTCCAGTTGTTCCTGCCCTAATCACAGTGTCTCTTCGGCTTTTCCACATTCTCATTTTCCTCACTTGTAAGTTCCAATTTCTTTGGGGGATTTACCTGTTCTGCATGTGTTTTCCTCCCTCTAGTGTCCAATTTGATATTACATCAGCTTATGTCAGGCATATCTCCCTGCAGATTTAAACTGCATGTTTTTATGCCAGACATAAACTGATGTAATATTGAATCAACCACTAGAGGGAGCAAAACGCATGCAGAACAGAAAAAAAGAAGAAGAAAAGGGAACTTACAAGTTAGGAAAGGGAGAATGCGGAAAAGCCCCTTGTTAACTCAGTGGTTCTCAACAGTTGAGACCTTTCTTTTGATTGATCAGGGTTTTTCAATGGAGACAATAAGAAATTTCCTTCTTGACTAATAACTTCTGAATAGAAGGTAGCTAAACATTGATTGGAAGGGAAAACTTTCAGAGGTACTCATAGAAATAGCAAAAAGACCAACAGCACACAAAACCTGAAGATTCTGATGTAGCTTTCATTTTCGCTAGAATAGGAATACTTTTCATAGCTGAGGATTCCTGTTCTGTCATAGCCTCAGTACTATGAAACAGACTGTCAGAGAAAGTATACAGAGAAGACTGTAGGCAGCCTTCCACATTAAGAGGAGGCTCTTTCTTTCCAGACAGAGCTTTGAGGAAATGAATGGAACATTGTGGGATTCTTCATAACCAGTAGAAAGGTTTGTTCTGAGCTCAGTGAGCCCAAGCCCCTCTATTTTATTTCAGTGTCCACAAATTCTTAGCATAGGCTGAACAAGGACAGTTTTAAGTTCAGATGTGTTTCCTTTTAGTGAATGTCTTCCTTAAATTACCACCTGCCCCTATTAACCAGCATACCATACTGAATATAATTGTAGCAAGAGGGGGACTTTTTGGAGGATCACTTAATAATTGTAAGAATAATCATTAAATAGACACAGAAGGAATGGTCGGTGGACAGAGGGATGATCAGGTGGACCGACTTTGAAGCTCTACCACTTTTGAGGGGCACCAGTGGCCACTGAGCTGGACAATGACCTCATCTAACATAGGACCTTCTGTTTGGAGAGTCAGAACTTGCAATTATCAGGTCAAGGCCAGGCTGCCAAATGACCTCCTCTCCCTAATGAGGTCAAGAAGGTTACAGCCTTCCAGTTTTGCTTTTCTGTGAATTTTAATTGCTTTATAGTGGCATACAAAAAACTGGGTAATCCCTCTCCCACCCCCAGCTAACAGTGGAAAAATCTCCCTAAATATTTATACTGCCTTCAAGCTCTCCCAATAAATCTCCCTAACTCCTCGCTAACAAAATGGCCGAAAAACCTTTTGAACTTTATCTGGCACTTCAAACGTCCCAGAGTTAAATCTGCAACTATAAAAAAAAAGCCTTCGAAAGGGAGGGCTTGCAATCCCGGATCTTCAACTATATTACTTAACGTCACAATTAGCCAATCTAATTCGTCAATACCACCAATCAGCAGAGCTGGACTGGCATCATGTAGAACTGAACTCGATACCACAAAGCGACTTCAAAGAGATTCTGTGGACAACAAACCACCGCTCGTTGTTGAAAAGGATATCCAACCCGTACTTGAAAACCACATTGAAAATCTGGTTTGCAAACAGATCCCTTTTAACCAATTCTCCTTCCACATTAAGTACATTCACTGGACAAAGCTGGTTCCCACCCGCATTGGAACTGAACTCTTTCCATAACTGGAAGACAGCGAATTTGACGAGACCAATTGACATTGCGGCCAAGGGCAAGCTATTATCCAAATTTGAATTGGAAAAGAAGTGTGGTTGTAAACTGGCATGGATGGAATATACACAGGTGCAACATCTGCTCCAGGATAGTAAACTCAAATCAAATCTTTATGAGCCACTTACCAACTATGAAAGACTATTAAAAGAAAACAAACCCAAGAAAGGGTTAATTTCCAAGATTTACAAACAACTTCTGGAAATGAAGTCAAATAAACTGCCTAGCTATAAGGGCCTATGGCACAAAGACATTAAAAGATGTTTGACTGACGACCAATGGGAAGACATCTGGAAAACACATGCGAAAATATCAAACTCCCTTAGTATTCAAGAATCAGCGTTGAAAGTGCTACACAGATGGTACCTTACGCCTGTAAAATTGGCGCATATATATATACAAATACTTCACCACTGTGTTGGAAGCGATGTGGTCAGAAAGCATCGTGCATACATGTATGGTGGGATTGTCCGGTTGTTGCTCAATATTGGAAATACATTATACAAAATATCCAAGCTCTAACAGGTTACAACTTACCAATTGACCCAGCAATGATTTTGCTCCACCTTTGGCCTGCAGATGGTGTACATGAAATTAAGAAAAAGCTAATCAATGTTCTGTTAATAGCTGCTAAAGTGGTATTAGCAAGCAAATGGAAAGCGAACTCCACTCCAACGATGCAACAATGGCTGCACAAAGTCTGGGATTTTTTCTTACAAGAGAAAATCTCGGTATGGACAAGTAATAAAGATGCTGAACAACAGCTGCTCAACCCCATGGACAAATGGTACCCTGTATTAGAGAAAATGAATGTAGACAAATTTGACTGGGAACAAATAAGGAAACCAAAATATGAAGGGTTATTGTTCGTCTGATGGTGTAATCTATTGGTAACAGGGATAGACAATAGGCCACATCCACTAAGCCAATTATGAATGTAAGCCTATCCAGTATCCATCTATTTTATATTGATACTGGGTATGTTGTTATGAGTTCATGTGTCTTCTGTAATGATTTGTTTTATAATAGGTTAATAAATTAAAAAAAAAACAGTGGAAAAATCTGATTTAGTTAAAATATGTAATCCTAGTTTACACCCCACCGGAGAGGACATCTAAAATGCACAAATCTTTTAACCAGTGGTGACATTCATTCATAAAAAGTCTACTGTACAACTTGAATACATGAAACTAAATGAATAGTTTACATAAAACAGTAAGGTACCAAACATGGATTTGAAACAACTTCACTCCAATACAAGTCTAATATTAACCACAACACCATACTCTATAAATAGAGGGGGGAAATGGCTACTGTCACCCCATTGTTTTTCAAGTTGGGTTTTTAAGTGTGAGAGTCCTGGAACAGCCTCTAAAAAGTGTGTTCAACTAACTCCTTGAAGTATAGTGGGTTAGACGCATGTATAAACCATTGAGACAGATGTAGTGGTCAGCATGGTTTTCTAGTACACAACAAAGACAACAACTACTGTCCGGCTGGCCAACTATATACACACCTGGGGACACCCCCCTAGGTCCCGTTGGTGGGTTCAAATCTCCTGCCACGGTCCCATTGGTTCCCAAGTGGAGAGACTAGGAGCCTAGTCCCCATTGTTTCTACAGAGTCAAGCTCTGGAGTATTTGCTGGTCCCTGGTGGCAGTCAGTGGACATAACACTCCTGTAGGTGTGTTCAGCTTCCTACAGGAGGAAAACTGCTCAGAATCCCAGGTGTAATGGAAGTACATGGGCAACAGGATGGCCAGAGTGTTGTCTGATGTGTTTACATCACATCTGGATTTTTTGATGGATGTGACATCACATGTTGCCAGATATCATTTCTACCCATTGCTCCAAATGTTCCTGGGGATGCTGGCCAGTGGTATGCTGGCCTCTAAGCTGTGGAGTCTTATGAACAGAAATTCTACTCTATAAGCTACTGGCATTACAGTTGTGAGTGAGCAATTTGGCTACCACATGAATTAATTTGCTCTGGAGCTATCCTTCCTAAGCTAAGAAAAAAATTGGTGAGCCGGAGGCTAAGAAACTGTGAGCTAGCTCACATCTCCAGGCTGTAATCAGCTGAAGTCCAGCCCAAAAAATTCTTATTTCTTCTGAATAATGTGGTGAACAGAATCTTGTTTATTCCTTGCTTTCTGCTATAATTGGAGATGCTTGAGAATTATGGAACGCTTGATGGAGAAGTGGCCCCTGGGAGCTTGAGAGCCACACATGGAAGCTATATGCAATACTTACCCATGCTGATGCAGTGTTAGCCTAAAACAGAGTGCAAGAAGTCCTTCCTCAGTAAATAATCCTCAATGGAAATGTGAAATGGCTATGTTGAGTACTTGTGGCGTAAGGGTATCCTCTATCAGGATGTCTAGTCATGCATTTTCTTACCAGGTTGCACTCTGATGGGGTCAGCCTCCCATATTTCACATTCTGGCCCCCACCCTCATTCAGGGGAACAGTAGGAGCCAAAATTGGGAAGCAACAGCATTGTATGATACTGTATATTACCCTGATTACTGTGGTTTTTAACATAGAGGTGCATCAGCCCTGACTTATCATGGGGCTGTGTTTGTGATCTGGGGCTGGGGAGCAATCTGGGGAGGCCTTCTCACTGGTACTGAATTGGCCATGTACATTTCATGGCATGGAGGGGTGGGTTCCATGTGAAATCAAAAGGCCAGACATTCTCTTGGCAGCTGGGTGAGCTTGGGAGAAGCAGAGCTTCAGGTGGACCTGGAGTCCAGAGCTCTACATTTTACTTTCAGTTTAAGGGGCCTCTGATTCAGATGGCTTTCAGTGCTGGGATGTGTGGAGGGGGGGTGTCCCAAAAATGAGAAATGCTCTCCAGTTACTACTGCAAGCTCTTTCCAGGGCCTCTTCTAGTAATTAGAAACCCAATGATCATTCATCAGTAAGAAGGGCCACTGCAGACCATTCAGTCAATACGCAGAGGATTCAAAATACTCACCTGTGTAGTATTACCCATAGGAATTGCAGTCTAATGGTAAAAGCAAGAAGTTAACTCTGTTGTGCATTTTATTTTTTTGATTACATATAAATATTACAGTACTTAGAATAAGGGAGAAAATTATTGAAATTAAAAGATAAGCCAAGCATACATTTCCAAAAAAGGCTTTTGCTTGTCTTACATCCAACATAATTATGTGAGTCTACATAATTTCAACAAAAACTGTACTATTTCAAGCATTTGGATATCTGATGTACGGTAAATATTGTAGTTTATTTTCATAATTTTACGCTTAATGTATAGTACAGTATACAGTATAGTACTTGAAAAACTACAGTATTAAAAAATTAGACCTCTTCTGGGAGACGTATGTGGAGCAGAACAACATTTATTAATTAGAAACTATAAATTTCAGTTATGGATAGTAGTTCTTTTAAGAACATAAGAACATGAGAAACCAATGTGGGATCAGGCCAATGGCCCATCCAGTCCAACACTCTGTCACACAGTGGCCAAAAATATCAGGTGCCATCAGACGGTCGAGCAGTGTGGCCAGAACACTAGAAGCCCTCCCACTGTTCCCCCACCCCCAAGCATCAAGAATATAGTGCATCACTTGCCCCAGACTGAGAGTTCCTATCTATACCTTGTGGCTAATAGCCACTGATGGACCTCTGTTCCACATGTTTATCTAATTCCCTCTTGAAGCTGTCTATGCTTGTAGCCTCCTGGCAGTGAATTCCATGTGTTAATCACCCTTAGGGTGAAGAAGTACTTCCTTTTATCTGTTCTAACCCGACTGCTCAGCAATTTCATTGAGTGCCGACAAGTTCTTGTATTGTGAGAAAGGGAGAAAAGTACTTCTTTCTCAACCTGCTCTATCCCATGCATAATCTTATAAAACTCAATCATGTCACTCTTCAGACATCGTTTCTCCAAGCTAAAGGGCCCCAAGCGCTTTAACCTTTCTTCATAGGGAAAGTGTTCTAACCCTTTTATCATTCTAGTTGCCCTTTTCTGCCCTTTTTCCAATGCTATAATATCCTTTTTGAGGTGTGGTGACCAGAACTGTCGGCACCCGATCACACTGGGGAGGCAACGGTGTAGTCCCAGTGAGGCAACACGGTGGTCCTGCATTAGTGCGCATGTGTGGGACATGGACGGCTGCAGGATGCTACGTTCTGCCAGTGCATCTACGATCCCACGCCCGCCGTTGCTGTGGATCTTCTGGTAGGTACTCCATTTTCCCTAGTACCTTTTCAATCTGCATTTTCAGCCAGATGCGATGGGTTAGGGGCGGGTGCACGACGCTTGCCAGATGTTGGCGTCTGATCGCACCGGTTTGATCCGCCCTTAATCCGTCCCCTCTGCGTACCTAATTCTCCATGTTTGTGATCTCCATGTGACCAGGACCTAGGGTGGCCAAAGATACTTCACTAGGAATGGGGGAAATCATAAAATTGAGTGAGGGCAGGATATAACATTTTAAGTAATCAGTAACTTGATTGGTTGTGTAATTGCACTGTTAATCAACTACAACTCAGAAGGATACCTGAAATATTAGATCTTAATGGAATAGCGGATTGTCACTTGAGCTTAATGAACAGCTTCCTTTGTCTCTAAATATCAGAATGAAATTTGGCAACAAATATGAAAAGCAATTAAATGGAAACTGGAATGCAAAACTCATGAGCCATTCAGATCAGCAATCAGTTGCAGCTCCCTAGTTTAGATATCAAGCACAAAGAAAAAGACATTTATCTGGGAGAGGTAGAGCTCCAGGTGGACCTAGAGCCCAGAGTTCTCACTCTGGTCCTCTCCTCTCCTCATTATTTGGGCTGCCATCTGGGTCTCGTCCTCAGTTGTTTCCAGGAAGGGAACTATGCAGCTGCTAATGCCCAGGTGAAACCTGGGGCTTGCCACTATGCAGTTTCCCCCCAGGCAGTGGGCTGGGGGCTGGAGTATATCTGGGATATGGGGCAGATCATTCAGTCAAGACACAGAGGATTCAAAATACGCACCTGTGTAGTATTACCAAGAGGAGTTTCAACCTAAGTGTACAAGCAAGATGATAACTCTATTGTGCATTTTATATTTCTAATTACATATAAATATTACAATACTTAAAATAAGGAAGAACAATGACTGAAATTAATAGTTATGCCAACTGTACATTTCCAAAAAAGGTCTTTGCTTGCCTCCCATCTTTTAAACACGTGAGCTCTGCAAATCTCTAGTTTAGTTTTAGCAATTGGTATTTGAAACACTACAAACTTAGTAGTAAAAGCACCTATGAATAAAGGTAAAAAGGCTTAACAGAACAATAAAATACATTATAACATACATTATACATTCCTTAGGAGGTAGACTGTTAACAATAAAACGATTAACATTTAACTTGCTGCGTTATTATAGATTTTCTAATTCTTAAAGCACTCCATTCAAATCTAGCCACTTGGTGTGTTACCTCTGCATGTCTATCTGTGAGGATATTTTTCATAATATGACCTCTTTGCCTGCTGGTGAGAGGTAAGAACTTGGGGAATTCTGCCTATCAAGTAAGAACTTGGGGAATGGAAGAGATTTCCAGAGATTATCATAGGCCTCACAGTCGGACATAACATTTTCTAGATTTTCAATGCCTACATTACAGCAGGGGCATATGCATTCCTCAAATGGGATTTTCTTGTACTTTCCCTCTGTATTTGCTAGGGGAAGAGCATCCCAGCGCATAAATGTAAATGTTCTCTTATATTCATGGTTTGACAGAAGGTAAAAATAGGCCATAGCAGTTACTCTGTTGACGGGATCAAAAAGTGTGTGCCATTTCTCTGTTCTACCTATATCAATATCTGTAATCCTCTGTTTGATCAATTTTCTAGCTTTGTCATAGGCAGGGGAACACAGGTATTGTTTTGTGAGGCCAAAATAAAGGAATTTCTCCTCTGTAGCCTTAAGCCAGGGGGGTACAAAGGTGTAATATTAAATGTGTCAGCCCATTAGAAAGAAAAAAACTAGTTTCAGCCAATAATGAATCACCATGATCCATAACCTTGCCTCCACAGTACTCATTCCCATTTCAATTCAAATAAGTGCATTTGGAATGCCACTGGGTACCTGAAGAACAGATCTCAAAAATTTTGCTTGGACTGTGTCCAGTTTCTTGTAATCAGATGTAATATCAATGGGGGCTCCAAAGGTAAGTTGAGTGAGAGATTTGGCCTCCTTTTCCACCTTTGTGCCAGTAAAATTTTTGAATTGTCCCCGCACTCCTTTTGGCATTTATGGCAACAGAATTTATATTTACAGTTCTTGAGCCATTTGCCTGGAAGTTAACTCCCAGATATTTGAAACAGGTGACTTGTTCAATGGGAACAGAATTTAAATGCCAATGAAAAGTTTTGGGGGAACCTTTAGTAAAGGCCATTACTTTAGCTTTAAATAGTTGACCTCTAAGTTGTTATTCTGGTAATACTGGGCAAAAGAACTCATGGCTCTCCTGAGACCAATGGGGGTCCTTGCAAGTAGGACAGCATCGTCTCCATATAAGAGCACCCCTATATGTCTGTTGCCTAGCTTTGAAGGATGAAACTTGGGCCTGCTTAAATAGGCTACCACATCATTGATATAAAAGTTAAAGAGAAGTGGTGCTCTTATCATGAAAACCTAACTTCTGTCCTGTATGTAAGCTGAAAATCTAGGTGAGTCTTCCAAAGGTTTTTCAAAATTAATGACTCTTGGCATTTAATTGGCCTACTCAGATCTGCAGAATTCTTCAATGTGTTTGTATCATTTCTTAGATATCATGAAAGAATATTGGCCACTTCTGGGAGAAGTATTTGGAGCACAACAAAATTTATTAATTAGAAACTATAAATTTCAGTTATGGGGGTGGTTCATTTTAGGGGGGAGGTTCTGCTACTATGAGAACTAACATTTCCAAAATTGGAAATGTTCTCCAGTTACTACTGCAAGCTCTTTCCACGAACACTTCTAGTAATTAAAAACCCAACAATCAGGCATCACCATGAAGGGCCACTGCAGAACATTCAGTCAATACACAAAGGATTCAAAATACTCACCTTTGTAGTATTACCCAGAGGAATTGCAGTCTAATGGTAAAAGCAAGAAGTTAACTCTGTTGTGCATTTTATTTTTTAATTACATATAAATATTACAATACTTAGAATAAGGGAGAAAATTATTGAAATTAATAGATATGCCAAACATACATTTCCAAAAAAGGCTTTTGCTTGTTTTCCATCCTATAAACATATGAGCTCTATGAGTGTAGACTTCTACAAAAACTATACTATTCCAAGCATTTGGATATCTGATGTACAGTAATTCTTGCAGTTTATTTTCATAATGTCATGCTTAATGTATACTACAGCCAGAAATTGCAAGTAGATAAATGGGGACCACTTCGGTGGGAAGGTAACAGCGTTCCGTGCACCTTGGTGTTTAGTCATGCCGGCCACATGACCACGGAAACGTCTTCGGACAGTGCTGGCTCTTCGGCTTTGAAACGGAGATGAGCACCGCAACCCTAGAGTCGGATTCGACTGGCTTTCGAGCAAGGGAACCTTTATCTTTACCTATCTGTTCTGACATAACAATTTTCACATATAATTAGTCTTAGCATGAAAACTTGACTGCTTTTATGAGAAGTAACACAAAATTTCTCACAAATAAGGCTAAAATCGCACTGTGAAGGATATTGCAGAGTGACCAGCCAATGCACTGAGGACTTGCAACACCTCCTTTCATTTTATTGGGAAGATCCTAAAATGGATTTTAAAAAAATCTGGTCCACACATTAGCTTTAAAGAACTGGGCCTGAGGGGGGTGCAGTTGTTGAGAGTTTCTGCTAAATTTCCTTAGGCATTCTTACACAACGTCACCGCCAAACATTCTGTAGGAAGAGGGAGTGAATGCCTGTATCTTAATTTAATTTGGTAGTATAGATATCTCCTTAGTTCAATTACTTAAATGGCACACTTCATGTCAAAGACAGACAAATTACCTTAACTAGGGTGGTTAAAGATAATTCACTAGGAACTGGTAGGCAGAACAAAATTTATTAATTAGAAACTATAAATTGCAGTTATGGGGGGTAGTTCATTTCACGGGGAAGGTTGAGCTACTATGAGAAATAACACAAAATTTCTCACAAATAAGGCTAAAACCCCGCTGTGAAGGATATTGCAGATTGATCAGCTAGTGCACTGGGGACCTGCAACACCCACCTTCATTTTATTGGGATGATCCTAAAACAGATTAAAAATAAATAAATAACAATTGAAGGGTAGTTATTCCTTCAAGCTTCTTGATACTGCTTGTGAGCAGGGACTAATACTGCTTGTGAGCAGGGACTAACAATCTTGTCCTCAACGTATTTTTTTTAAAGAACTGGGAAATCTGAAAACCCAAAGCTGAGCTTTGTCCCTAAAAACACGGCATCCCTGTTCACCTAAAAAAAAAAAAATCAAAAGTGATACTGTTGCTTCTTGAACCTTTCTTTTGTCAGGTCCAGAAAGTAAAAGGTCATCAATAAATGGGACCAAAGCCACATTATCTTGAGTAGTCCATTGCTGAAGAGATTTGGCCAGACATTGACTAAATAAAGTTTGTGAATTTACGAAAACTTGAGGGAGAACAGTCCAATGAAAATGAGTCTTATTCCCTGTAACTGGATCTTCCCACTCATAAGCAAAAATGTCTCTAGAATATGGTGCCAGAGGAACACTAAAGAATGCATCCTTGAGATCCAAAAGAGTGATCTCCTGGAATTGTTGACAGGGTTGTGTAGGGATTTGGAACTATAGGGTGGGTATGTTGAACAATATGGTTCAATTTTCTCAAATCCTGGACTAGACGCCATTTAGTGTGTGACACTCTTAAATGTCTTCTAACAAGAAACTTAATTTTCCAAGACAGAATGGCCCATTTAAATTTGCAGATTGTCAGGCAGACTTTGTGCAATTGCCAACTCAATTGCCAGAAGTCACTCAGCTCTTGTCTACATTGCTGTATAAGTATTTTATTATATCATAAAGTTACATTTTTTGTTGGATGCTACAAGGGGTTTGTCGTAAACCAAGTAATGTATAATTTCTTAGATATCATGAAAAAAATATAGACCCCTTCTGGGAAAAGTATTTGGAGCAGAACAAAATATTTGGAGCAGAACAAAATTTATTAATTTGAAACTGTAAATTTCAGTTATGGGGGGTAGTTCATTTCATGGAGAAGGTTGTGCTACTTTTGGAAATAATGCAAAAGTTCACAAAAATAAGGCTAAAAGACCACTGTGAAGGGTATTGCAGTTTGACCAACCAGTGCACTGAGAGCTTGCAACACACACCTTCATTTCATTGAAAATATCCTAAAACATAAAAAGATGAAAACTGAAGGGTAGTTATTCCTTCCAGCTTTTTGATACTGTTTGAAAACCATACTTTATGGTTTGAGCAAGGATTCACAATCTCGTCCTCAACACATTTATTTTAGGGAACTGGGCTGGGGGGGGGGAGTTTTGAAGAGTTTCTGCTAAAGATCCTTTGGTATTTTTACACAACTTCATCTCCAAACATTCTGATGGAAGAGGGAGTCAAAGTGTGTATCTTAATTTAATTATATGGCATAGATATATCCTTAGTTCAGTTACTTAAATGTCACACTTCCTGTCAAAGACAGACAAATTACATTAACTTGGGTGGATGAAGTTATTTGATTAGGAATGGGGAAAACCAAAAAATTCAGAGAGGGCAGGAAATAATATTTTAAGTAATCAGTAACTTGATAGGTTGTTCCAGGTAGCCAGCCATGTTGGTCTGAAGCAGTAGAAAAAATTTGAGAACTGACTCAACAGGGTTATTGGTTTCTTATCACATTACATATGCTAACTCATTCAGTCCTCACATATGTATTCTCATACAGAGGGACTATACATCTTCTGTATTTTACTGTATTTCTTTTTCAGAATAGTATATTAGAATTTTGAATGTTATACAAGGAATATTGGATTGTTTGGCTGATGTAACACTACACCCACCTCGTACTTTACTTAATGAAAATAAAATAAAAATTATAAATAAAAAAAAAATGGGAGATAATGCTGTTAAGTGACCTCCATGCTCTGAGAGTGAACGGAGAGTCTCAAATTTATTTTGAAATATTTATTGCTTTACCACTGTTGACCTTATAACCTTAGCTTGTTATTTAATTCTGTTTTCACATAGCTTAAAACATCTTCATCATGTTACATGTTAATTTGCAGTTCATCTATAAGTTTGAACCTTACTTCCCATTCCACTGTATTTGAAAAAGTGTGTGTTGCACATAAAAGCTTATACCTTGAATAAACCTTTGTTGTGCCACTGAACTCTAAATTTGATAGGTTTTGTAATTCCACTGTTAATCAACCACAACTATGCAAAATATAAGATCTTAATGGAGGAGCAGATGGTCACTTGACCTGAATGAACAACTTCCTTGGTCTCTAAATGCCGTCTATCACAATGAAATTTGGCATCAAACATGAAAAGCAATGAACTGGAAACTGGTATGTAAAATGCATCATGCTATTAGAGCCATTCAGATAAGCAGACAAATAAATTTTCCTGGCAGAAGCAGAGCTCCAGGCAGACCTGAAGCCCAGAGCTCTCACTTTGGTCCTCTCCTTCCCTATTTAATTGTACTGCCATCTGGGCCTCAGGTTTTGTTTTTGTTTTTTCCAGCAAGGGAATAATGCATCTGCTAATGCCCATATCGAACCCATGGCTTACCGCTACGTGGTTTTCTCTGGGGGATGGGGTATATCTGGCAGTAGGCAGGCTGCCCAATACAGGATTCATCCCTCTATTTTGCCAATGATCCTGTGGGTGTATTCTATAAAAGCTGTGGCCAGGATCCCCCCCCCCAATTGTTCTGTTCTTATTCTTCCTCTCTCTCCTATGCTCCCTTCTTTGCCCCTGGGTTCGTAATGAAGGAATTTCTAGACTGTCACACAACTTCACAATATCACTCAACCAGAAGAGATGTCATGGTATCACTTGATGCCACTTCTCCCAGTCTCCACCTCCCATCTGCTCCTGTTTGGAAAACCTAGACAAGTCTCATCTAACAGTTAATACCTAAACAGTGACACAGCTAACCTTAGCCTGAGGAGTGTATTCTGTGGCTTATGCAATTAAAATTAGTCAAAAGGATGATGATAAATCATTCCAAGCATCACTCCAAGCCAAACTCAGCACAGTCGGTTCACTGACCCAGTGGCTTAAACTGTGTAGGTCAGCTACCAATATCCTATGAACCTAAGGGGTTTTCCCTTTTCCCAGAATCCCAGCCAAGCATGGCTGCATTTCCTCTGGGAGAACACTGCAAGACCAATCCTATGACTGCTACATTTTACTTTCAGTTTAAGGGCCTCTGATTCAAAAAGCTTGCGATGCTCGGTTTTTAGTACGGAGGGGGGTTCCAAAATTGGAAATATTCACCAGTTACTACTGCAAGCCCTTTCCAGGGACTTTTCTAGAAATCAGACACCCAACAATTAGACACCAGTATGATGGGCCACTGCAGATCAGCCAGTCACTACATAGAGAATTCAAAATACTCACGTCTGTAGTATTATGCGGAGGCATTTTCATCTAATGGTGAAAGCAAAATGTTAATTCTATTGTGCATTTTATTTTTAATTACATATAAATATTACAATACTTTAAAAAGGATAATAATTATTGAAATTAATAGTTAAGCCAAGTGTTAGATTACAAAAAAAGGTCTTTGCTTGCCTTCCATCTTTTAAACATATATGCTCTGTGAGACACCCAACAATTAGACACCAGTATGATGGGGCACTGCAGATCAGCCAGTCACTACATAGAGGATTCAAAATACTCACATCTGTAGTATTACGCGGAGGCACTTTCATCTAATGGTGAAAGCAAAATGTAAACTCTATTGTGCATTTTATTTTTTATTACATATAAATATTACAATACTTTAAAAAGGAGAATAATTATTGAAATTAATAGTTAAGCCAAGTGTTATTTTACAAAAAAAGGTCTTTGCTTGCCTTCCATCTTTTAAATATATATGCTCTGTGAGTCTAGAAAATTTCAACAAAAATATACCCTTTCATGCATTTGGATGCCTGATGTACAGCAAATCTTGCAGCTCATTTTCATAATTTTCTGCTTAATGTATAATACGGCCACTTGTCTTGTAACTAAAATACTGGTGAACTAACTGTTCTGGAACAACAATTTTCACATGTACTTGCTCTTAGGATGGACAAGTGGAGACCCGCAAGAAACATGCGGAATGGTTATCCTATTCCTCACACCTTTGCTTCCTCCTGTCTCCCTCTACCTCTCTCACACTCTTTCTCCCTTCTGCCCCCCCTTTTTCTTTTTCTCCTCCAGCTACAGCATTATACTGATCTGTAGTTCCTTCCCTCCTCCAATCCCACCCTCCCCAGGCTCCACCCCACAAATGTCCAGGAATTTCCCAACCTGGAGTTGGCAACACAATTTCCTTCCCACCCAACAGCCAACCTACCTTTATCTGCCTCTCTGTCTGCAACTTTCCATCTCCACACCCCTCCCCCGCAGCCTCTACCTAGGAAAATTACAGTCTTTCTCCACAGTGGGGACCAAAGCAGCTTACATTATTCTCTCCTCCTTTTTATCTGCACAACAACCCTGTGAGGTGGGCTAGGCTGAATGTATGTGACTGGTCCAAAATAACCCAGTCAGCTTCCACCGCAAGATATGGATCTGAACCTGGGTCTCGCAGACCCTAATCTGAAGCTCTAACTGATGCACCACACCGGCTTTCATAGGGTGGCTGCTGATGAACAGTAGCAAGCAGCTAGGCCTACTTGAGTCATGCAAATCAGGTGGTATCAAGTCACCCAGAGGGTGTTGCCAAGGGATGCCAGCCTCCAGGTGGGACCTGGGGATCCCCTGTAATTCCTGCTCATTTCCAGACTACAGAGATAACTTCCCATGGAGAAAATTGATGCTTTGGAGGGTGGACTCTGACCCCCCCCGACTTACAGCTGAACTCAAGGCAGCAGAGATCTGTCTCCCTGGAGAAAATGACTGCTTTAGAAGGTGGACTTTGTGGCATTATACCCAGCTGTGGCCTTTCCCTTCCCCAATCCCACCTCAAAACCTCTAGGGACTCCCCAGGCCAGGCCCCAAGGCTCCCTCCCTCCCTGAAAGGCCAAAGGAGGCCTGGAAAAGGGCCCTTCCCCCACACCCTTTGACTCACAGAGCCGGTCAGAAGCCTCTTCCCCCCCCCCAGGCCCTGAACGTTCTAACCTCTCTCTCACGGTGTCTGAAACAGATCCCTGCAGAGGCCATTTCAAAAGGTTTTTTGGGGAATTCAGCCATCCCTGGAGGGATTTTCTTAGTTTTTGCATTTTTCTGCAGATACAGGAAGTCTACTCAGTATGTAGGAGAAGCTCTTGGGCCAGAGGGAGCTTCCTTTTTCTGGGACTAAGTATCCGCACGGCGCCATCTGTCGGAGATTAGATATATAGATACTTGACTGCTGTCTTGCATGTAAGGTAAAAATTTCAGAGAGTCTTCCAAAGGCTTTTCAAAATTAATGACTCTGGACATTTAATTGGCCTATTCAGATCTGCAGAATTCTTCATTTTTAAAATCATTTCTTAGATATCATGGGGGGAAAACATAGACCTATTTGGGGAGAAATATTTGGGGCAGACCAAAATTTATTAATTAGAAACTATAAATTTCAGTTATAGGGGGTGGCTTGTTTCATGGGGGAGGTTATGCTACTAGAATAAATGCATAATTTCTCACAAATAAGGCTACAATTCCACTGTGAAGGATACTGCAGATTGATCAGCCAGTGCACTGAGGACTTGCAACACTTACCTTAATTTTATCTCGAATATCCTAAAAGAGATAAAAATATAAAAAAATTGAAGCATAATTATTCCTTCCAGCTTTTTGATACTGTTTCAAAACCATTCTTTATGGGACTCACAATCTGGTCCTCAACAAAATTTTTTTAAGGAAATTGGGATTCAAAGGGGGAGGTGTTGAGAGTGTCTGCTAACACTTCTGTGAATCCTTACACAACTTCACCTGCAAACATTCTGTAGGAAGAGGGACTCAATTTCTGTATCTTAATTTAATGCTGTGATGTAGATATAGCCTTAGTTCAGTTACTTAAATGACATACTTCTTGTCAAAGACAGGCAAATTACTTTAACTTGGGTTGACAAAGTTATTTGATTAGGAATGGGGAAAACCATAAAATTAAGGGAGGGCAGGAAATAATATTCTATGTAATCAGTAACTTGATAGGTTGTATAATTGCACTGTTAATCAACTACAACTAACAAAGCTACCCAAAATAGAAGATTTTAATGAAAAAGCGGATTGACACTTAGTTTCCTTGGTCTCTAAATGCTGTCTGTCACAATGAAATTTGGCAACAGAGCTGAATAGCAATGAACTGGAACCGGTATGCAAAATTCATGATGCTATTAGAGCCATTCAGATCAACAGTCAGTTGCAGGTCCCCACCAATGTAAACAAATTTACCTGGGAGAAGCAGAACTCCAGGCAGACCTGGAGCTCCAAGTTCTCCCTTTGGCTCACTCCTTCCCTCATTTATTGGGCTGCCATCTGGGTCTAACCCTCAGTTCTTTCCAGCAAGGGAACTATGCAGTTGTTAACACCCAGGTGGAACTTAGGGCTTGTCACTTCGCAGTCCCCCCCAGGAAGGTGAGCTGGGGGATGGGGTTTATCTGTGGTAGGCAGGCTGCCCGATACAGGATGGATCCCTATATTTTTCCAGTGGTCCTGCAGTTGTATTCTATAAAAGCTGTGGCCAGGTTTCCCCCCTCCCAATTTTTCTGTCATTAATCTTCCTCCTTCTCCCTTGCTCCCTTCATTGTCTTTGGGTTCACAATGAGGTAATTCCTAGACTGTCACACAATTTAATGACATCACTCAACCAGAAGTGACTCCAGATGAAAAAAAAAGACTTTCAGGGAGATAGAGATGTATTACAACTGTCAGAAGCCTTTTGAGAAGGTATAAAGCAAAAGATGGTAACTGAGATTACAGCAGCTGTTCTTCATGCCCTGGGAAAAACTTTGATTGGCTTTGAGAGACCCAGAAACATCTGACTGCCAAATGCAGCTGTCATCACCTATGACACAAAGTGCTGAGCGACACAGACTGTGAGAAGATAAGAGCATCACAAGGAAAGAAACACTCAGTGGTTATTTGACTACTCAGAGACTTTAATCTTTGCGGTTGCTAGACTCCATAATGTGTTTACAGAGTTTGAAATAAAGACTGAGAGCTGTTTGATTCTCTACACAAGCAAGCTTAGAGAGGATGGAGAAACTTAGAAAGATCAAATACATAAAAAAGTGATAGTTTTTAAGAGAAATCAACAAAGAAAGCTAAAAAAGCTGAAATTGTATAAGTAAAAAATATATGAAGAAGGACTGTCTAATCTGAAACAATATACCTGGTCTTGCAATGTTTTAACTGAATGGAGATTAAAAGATATATTCACGTATAAAGGCTGTTTAATCTGAAACAATATACTTGGATTATTTGCAATGTTTTAATTGATTGGAGACAAAAAGATACAGGGCAGTCTAAACCATAGAGTTGGTACTTCAGGGAAATAAACAAACAAGGGCTGTTTATGAAGAGAATGTGTAATGATTTAAATGATATAAGAGAACAGACAGGAGGATACAGTGAAAGGTGAAAGATTTGATATTTAACTTGAGTCCCGGTCACACGGGCAGGAAACCGCGGGGGGGAAGTGTGGCAGTTTGCCCCGGGGCAAACTAAGGCGCGGTTACCTGATCAGACCTCCCGTGGAGGTACTGTGGAGGTTCCGTGGGAAAGGAGAGGTGCCGATCGCAGGACAATCCCACGCGCAAAAACGAAGTGCGCGGTGCGGCAAACTGGAAGGTTTTATTTTTGTTTACACCATGACTGCGCATGCTCCGTTGTGTGCTTTTGCGCATCCACAAAGACTTGAAGAAAAAAACCCTTTTTCGCCAGGGAACATGGGCGGGCGCCGGATGCCACCGGAAACGCGATCAGACGCCCGCCCTTGCCCCGCGGTTTCCGTAAACTAGTACCTCGGAGGTACTAGTTTTTTGCCGCGTGGTTTCGGCAGGAAGCCTCGTTTGAGCCACGGGAGTGCTACACTTCCCAGATGTGCCGGTGAGATCGCGCCCCGAAAACCCGCATGTCTTCCGTCTGTCTCGCATGGCTAATGTTCCGTGTGACCGCAGCCTTACTTGAGAAAAGCTTATAAGTAAATGGGATTTCAAAAGTTAACATTATTGATACCATGATTGAACATTTTAAAGAGAACAGAGTGTTAACACACACACACACACACACACATATATAATGATGATGTGCCTAAATTAGTGTTTTTAAATTGTTAAGAAATATCTGTTTCTTTTCTATTTTTAGGTTTATAGACATGGAGTTGATTAGGATTAGTTTGTATGTAAAATGAAATATAGTAGATAGGATATAGAAAACCTAGTTGTTTATTCAGTACAGAGTATTGATTTATGTTTGAATATTAGTTAAGGCAAGGGAAAATGGTAACATGTATGCAAATATGATGTTGGAATGAGACATCTGGTTAGACATTGTAAAACAACATACCTGGTCCTTTTGCAATGTTTTAACTGGATGGAGATAAAAATATATATTTATATATAAGGGCTGTATAATCTGAAACAATATACCTGGATTACTTGCAATGTTTTAACTGACTGGAGACAAAAAGATATAGGGCAGTTTGAACCACAGAGTTGGTACTGCAGGGAAATGAACAAACAAGGGCTGTTTATGCCAAGTATGTGTAATGATTTAAATGATATAAGAGAACAGACAGGAGGATACAATGAAAGATGAAAAATTTGATATTTAACTTACTTGAGAAAAGCTTGTAAGTAAATGGGATTTCAAAAGTTAACATTACTGATAATATGACTGAACATTTTAAAGAGAACAAAGTGGTAACATATAAATAATAAATAAATAATGTGACCAAATTAGTATCTTTAAACCGTTAAGAAATATTTGTTTCTTATTTTACTTTTTAGGTTTATAGGCATGAAGTTGATTAGGAATAGTGTATTGTAGGTAAAATGAAAAATAGCAGATAGGATATAGTTGTTTTATTAAGAATAGATTATTGATTTATGTTGTTTGAATATTAGTTAAGACAAGGAAAAATGGTAACGTACGCAAATATGATGTTGGAACGAGACATTTGGCTAGATATTTTAAACTGTATTGCTCTTTCATAAAACTTTTTAAAAAACAATAAACCCTGCCCAGTGGGGCAAGCAGGAAAAGAAAGAAAGAAATGTAATTGGTAAATGTAGTAAATGATACTGAAAACATAGTAAATATGCAGCGATTAGGTCATAGGATAACGAGATGAAAGATGATACTTTATAATGCATGGTGTGTCTGTTAGAACTTTGGGTAACTTTTTTTTCTCTCTTTGGATAAGAGCTCTCTCTGTAGTTCAAACTACTTAATAAATTCCTTTCTGCTGAAGTCCACTCTTTGTTGGGACCCTCAAGAATTTCCCCATCACCCCCAAGTCAATATTCCCTGTCTTTTGCTCATTAGTGTTTCATGAAAAAGAAGAGATGAGAAGATTAACTATTTCCTGCTGCTGACTTCACAGTTCCGCACGAGAATGTAGGAGAGTTTTAGGAGTTCAGAAATTACATCAAAAAGTGGTCAGGCAAATTGAAGCCAAAGTGCTACTTACAAGGACTTTGTTATGGATCCCCCAAAGTGAAGAGCAAAGCATCTGCTCCAGTGCTTATAATCAGCTGAACCCATTAAAGCCAATGCCCAAATTTCCTTTAACTTCCACAGAGACCTAAAATTTGTGCTTTGGATTCTGTATGCCTCTACTGGGGGATGCTTTGAAAAAACAGGAGACCCCATGTGCTAAAGGAAAGGCTGAGCTCCAATGAAAAAAGACACAACTGATCATTTGCACACAGTGCACAGAGGATTTGAAAGACTCACCGCAATTTTTTGAAGAGAATCCTATATGAAAACAAAAAAGAGCAGTTGACAGATACCCTGAACATTTTGCTGTCTAATGGCACACTCATATAAACAAGGAATCTTGAAGCCATAATGCACAAGTGCACCATTACTGTTTCATTCACACAGAAGTCCACAGTTCATCAAGAAATGAATTTGGTAGCCTATATACCATGTTTGACACTTGCAATCGAACTATGATTGAAACCTGAATATGTTCTACTGTCACCAAACAACTCAAGCACTTGGCAAACAGATGGGCAAACACTGCTTTGTTGTTTGAAATGCCCTTTCTGCATTCTCCTTTTAATCTGTGTTCACCGCAGTATCGTCCAAGCAATTCTGCACTGAAATCAAATTCTTTTTTAAAGTAATTTTTAAAATTATTTTCTTTTTAAAAAATGGTGGAATAGAGAAGGGAAAAAAAGGGTAGGGGGGAATATAAATTCATCAGGTTTGTCAAATGAATTATTACGTACAACAGGTAAAATCAGAGGTATTACCAAATGTATTACATAAATATAGCAGATGATTAAACATCAATATTACAGAATTCATTTTAATTCATGGTTTGTGGCCGAACCATGAACTGAACCATGAACCAAACTGCCTGGTCTCCACTGCTCAGCTGTTTCAGGCTTTCTTGTGCAGCCCTTTTAAAGTTTAAAGGGACTGCAGAAGAATGTCTGAAACAGCTGAGTGGTGGGGAGCAGAAAGCAGGAGTTTAATGGGATTCAGTCCCTTTAAACCCCTGCTTTCTGCTCTACCCATCAACTGCCACAAACTGCTTTAAAAGTTCATGGAAGTTTGTGATGGTGGACTTATCACAAATGTTGGTTCACAAACCACAAATGGGGCAAAATACATGATCAATTTTACTTTGTGGTTCAGTTTGTGCACATTACTGTTAATCAACTAAACTGAGATAGAATACATAGTTGAGAAACCTGTATAAAATGGTTTCTTATTGTAGGACAAGGGGAAAATGAATATGATTTCTGAATGTGGGGTCTGACATTTCCTCTGACATGTTTATATATTGACAGCTGTCACTGCCTTCAGAAGTTTAATTATAATAGATCCAGATCTTGGTATGTAACCTAGAATCTTTTGATTAGAGAAGCTTATAATAGAATATGTTTTATAACTGTACCTTTTGTATACAAAGTCATATATCTATATATAGATATAGATATAGATATGTTAAGGAAAAGCATTATTAGAGGCCTCTGGGGATAGAATTAGGATGCAATAAGAATGGAATGTGTATTCAAGAAACTGCAAGGATGCCAAGAGCGAAGCCGAATGTGAATCATAATTCTTATCACCTAGCTCCCCAGAAACAAGGGAAAAAGGGACTAGCTTCATTAAGGTCAGAAAGGTTCTCAGTGTTCCCTAATGTTCCCATTTCTCCAAAGAACAGATAAACAAATGTAATCACTGACAATATATGAGAGACCAATAGTAAGGTTTAAAGTCAGATTATGCTTGTATGATGTTAACTGCTTGGTACCAATTAGAGGTTCTTTAATGTATAAACTATATGTGATGTCATTTGGGGTAGAAGACCAGAAGGGTAGAAGCCCTTCCTGGTTATTGCAGAATACAGTTTTGGAACTGCTGAGGTGCTAAGGCATTCCGCCCTGTATTCCCTGTTTTCAATGCATTAAACAGATATTCATCTAACTTGTTGGACACTGGGTGTTTCCAATTCGGCACAGGAGCACACAGGCACAGATTTGTGCATCATTATGAACTGAGGAGAAAATGACAGTTTTTTCTCCATATGAGATAATTGGCAATGAAGACTTTTATTTGTTCTGTTAGAACATCTGCCACATATGAAAGTTTATCTATATAAACTCAGGGCACAGCAACAACATACAATGAATACAAAAAGATTGCTGCGAAAGTTCACTGAAATATACAAAAGATGTTCAGTAGAAAATTCAACTTTTCATGATGTTATTTAATTCTTGTTTCCAACAGGTGCCAACAAGATGCACAGCACAGGAACAGGACGAACACTTCTCGAGTGTATCTGCGTTCGTTTCGAGATATATTCTTTATCAAACTTCACTTTTCAATTATCTTCACACAGTTTAAATCACCACAAGGGTATCCATACATTCAAATTGGCTCACAAGGCTCCTATACACAAAAGTTCTTTCCCATCGACAACAAGTAACATATAAAAGTTTAGACAACTATTTATACAATTTCAAAAATACCAACAGTAATTAACCAGCAAGAGGTAAAACTACACATTTACTTACTTTTGATAAGAGCCTAACCTCCCATTTCAAATGCCTTTAAACCAACGGGGCTAAACTTTTTGGAAGCTTTACAAGGAAGGGAATAGTGACATCTCTATTATGATGTCACTTGAGATAAATTCCTGCTAATTCCACATTATCATTTCATTTTACATGTGCTGTGAATCTCAAAAAAGGTCAAGCAGAGAATTTAATGAGTACTCCAATGAGGTGAGAAAGTCATGCTCCATTGATAAAAAATATCTTCCATCTGTGGAAATGACTGGTAGACAGTGTTCCCTCTAAGCTGAGTTAGTGTGAGCTAGCTCACAGTTTTGTATATTATGACGTTGTTGGTCATGTATACAGTGCGTATGAGATGTGCAATACTTACAATAATTGAATCAAGAAAACCCTAAATTGAAACAGAAAAAAGGAGTTATTCTTCATGTTGACTGATACCTCCTTAAAATTTTGCTTACTGTACAATATATACCTAGACTTCTACCTTGTTCCTAACACAGTTCATCCTCAGGTTTTCCAAATAAAACTTTTTATTTAAGACCATTTAATTCCATATTAAACGTGTTAGAAGTCATTGTGACTTCCAACTTTGATACACCTATTGGTGATTCCAAACACCCAAAGTCTCCCATCAAACTCATTCTCAGACAATGGACCCCCATGATGATCTCTTGTAGGAAAAGGACAGGTATACAGCTGTCTGATGCCACAAGCAAGGAATCTTAAAGACACATTTTAGGAACTCAGAAACATTTTCCCTCACACTGACTCCCCCAGTTCTTAAAGAAATACTCCAACTTGAGGCCATCCAATGATGCTAACTTCAAACAAGAAAAAATACCTCTGTAAATCTCTTCTAAAGCCTAAGCCAAAATACCTTATTCTAAAAGACTTTGTGTAACTCAGACTTTTGGGTTTGAGATCAGCTTAATTGTCATGGCTTCTGATGAAGCATTTTGGAAGCTACTGTCCAGGTGCTGAGAATTCTCTCCTAAAGAAGTTTCCCTTTTTCACAGAACTATGCTTCCCAGAGTTTTCAAGGGAAAGAAAAGCACTGCTGATCCAATTTAGTGGTCTGGAATCTGGAATTCTCAAATTCTCACGTTTGGTCTAGCTTGAAGAAGCATTCTGGATCCCAAGAAATCTTGCAGGTCTTCCTTCAAAATTTACTGAAGATCTTGCTGAATGTTAAAGAAATGCGTCATATGGCACTTTTAAGAGAAATAAAAGGCAGCCTTACCAGATTCCCATTGACATTTGGGCAAAGAAGAAAGACAAGAAGAACAGCAGCAAGAGCCTGAACTTTCATTGTGGCTTCTCTCGGGTGCCTTTCAAGTGTGAAATCACCGATGTGAATATTGGGAACCTTTAGCTGCTCTACTTATAGCTCATGTCCGTCCATAAATTCCAAGCACATTTGGCCCACACATAATATCTCCATTGTCAAGACAACTGTACACTTTTGCCAACACGGAAAGGTTAGCTTCTTGAAACCATAATCACACAGAAGAAATCCTCAAGTCCTGTGGTACTTTAGTCTGAATAGTATGATGAATTATTCTTCCTCGTGTGCTATTAAAGGATATCTCCCTCCTCCTCCTCCTTGTTCTAATTTTCTTAAGCCAAATATCCAGAGATCTGTTGTTTGGCACACCTAGGACATCCTTAGTGACTCTGGGGCTCTGCCCAAAAGTTCAAGATGAGCCCCCAGAATCACTGCCTGCAGCACCCACCACCACCCTGACATGGCCAAGCAAAGGGTGGCCCTCAGATGATGCAAGGTGGGTTGAAGTCACTGCTGCCACTGGAAGCTAGCTGCACATAAGATATGTGGTCCAGGTGCTAGTGGTGGCAGAAGATTCTTCTTCTTCTTTCTTCTTCCCTTCACTCCTTGTGGGAGTAGAGCTGTGGGTGGTTTTCCCCAAGTGTAGGACACAGGGCAGCTATCCCTGTTGACCTCTGGCTCTCACCATTCCTGGGCACATAAGTATATGACTATGATATGTGGCCACAAGAGAGAAGGTCTAACCCGCTTAAGAAATTTTCTTCTAATTGAGTCAAAGGTATGTTAAGTCCGTTTCAGCAAGATTAAACAACAGGTGTCACTGGACTTCTGTTTATCACCCCCCCCCCCCAATAAAGGTTTGCTTCAGGCCTAGCCTTCATTGTTTTCTCTTTTCATGTGAACATGATATGTGTTGGGAACCAAAAGATGGTGAGCATGGGATTTTTTTTAGTTACTTAAGGAATAAAATGTTCCTGAAACTCCTTCAACCTAACAACATTTGAGTCCAGTGGCACCTTTAAGATGAACAAATTTTTATTGCTCCCATGTTGTTGTTGAGTCGCACAGCTGAGTCTGACTCTTCGCGACCCCATGGACCAGATCACACCAGGCCTTCCGGTCTTCCGCTGTTCTCTGAAGTTTGCTCAGTTTCATGTTCGTTGCATCAATGACACTGTCTAACCATCTCATCCTTTGCCATCCCCGTCTTCTTTGACCTTCAATCTTTCCCAGCATCAGGGTCTTCTCCAGTGAGTGCTCCCTTCTCATTTGGTGGCCAAAATATTTGAGCTTCAGTTTCATTATCTGGCCTTCCAGGGAACATTCAGGGGTGGTTTCTTTTAGGATTGACTGATTTGATCTTCTTGCAGTCTAAGGGACTCTCAAGAGTCTTCTCCAGCACCATAGTTCAAAAGAATCTATTCTTCAGCGCTCGGCCTTCCTTACAGTCCAACTCTCGCAGCCATACATGACTACTGGGAATACCATTGCTTTGACCATGCGGACTTTTGTTGGCAGGGTGATCTCTACTTTTTATCATGCTGTTTAGGTTTGCCATCACTTTCCTCCCAAGGAGCAGCCGTCTTTTAATTTCATGGCTGCTGTCACAGTCTGCGGTGATTTGGGATCCCAGGAACGTGAAGTCTGTCACTTATCAGTTGCTCCCATAGATGGAACTAACCAGACAGATGACTGTTGGGATAACTGCTTTATTTAAATTTAAATTGACATGAACTTTATGCTGGAAATGTATGTGTTTGCAAGGTCTGACAATTCAGTCATTATAGGGTTAACTTGTTGACCTAGTATTGCTATTGTTTAGACTGACCTGGAAGGGAAACCTGGCACAGAGCCAATGGGGAATTAGCCCGGGGAAAGTAACTTACATTGTGATACAGATTGGCTGTTTGTTTTCAGATGACTTGCTTTCTAGGGGTCGAGAAGAAGAACAGATTCTCCATTATCTGTGTGTAGTGTGTAACAATAATTTGAATTGTAAGCAGCTTAGAAAATGTAGCTCTTAGGAGTTTGTTATTTTGTAGGTTTCCTGTATACCTTTTACCCTTAGAAATAAAGGTTTTTAAATGCAAAGAAATCTCTTCTTTCCAATAGAGCAAGATCCATTGATACTCTGAGTAATTTAAATACTTTTGACTATTTTACAACACTTTAAAGAACTACAAAAACAACACACCAGCAAGGGCCAAACTATAAAGTGTAGGCTCAGGGATCCAAACAGTTCCCCTTCCTATACCAAAGAGGGTGAGCATTGGGCCCCTGGTGCAGACCAAAAACTGTGTGGCTGTTGCCAGGCAGCTCAGCATGTGAGTTGCCCCCCAATGGAGCCCACTTCTAGCTGCAGAACTCGCAGGCCATTAGTGTAATACTACTGGGGGATCCCCCCATCAGATGGTTGCTACAAGATGGCCCACCCCCCAATCGAGGGGGGATTTGCTACCTAGTGCTCCCCACCTGAACAATTCCTACCTCCTATCGGCAATATGGTCACCTAGTTAATAGCTCCACCCTGCCAGCTGCCCAAGATCACTGCGCCCAGATTGAGGTAGGCAAAAACACACTCAGCTCCAGGCCAATTTTAGCTACCAGTGAAGAATTCCTCCTGTCCCCAAATGTGATGACCAGCAAAAGCCCAATCTATGGCAGAACAGGCAGGTGGGCCGAGCTATCAGTGAAGATTGAATACAGGATCATGAAGGACAGGAAGGCCTTGAATCTACCGCAGAAAACCCCATTTGTACTTATAACCAACAATCTCAATCCTTCCATGGAAGAAAAGAAGGCCCTCCATACTCACAGCCTTGGGGCTGTCACCTGGTAGGGGCTGTAATCAAGGTACAAGCTGTCATGTGCATGCACACTTATTCAAGTACATTGAAATAGAATTTACCAGTCCATATATATATAGGTAGAAGGTGAGCAGTACATAGCCTTCAACTTAATGAAGATGTTTAACAGATGCAAGGATCAAACAAGATTAACAAGCTTAGTTTATATGGCCACGATTTGTTAGGATTTAATTCTGGGGGGAAATATAGTGAAGCAACTAAATATATCAAAATTGGAGAGCTATGTGCAAATATATGTTTGAGAAGAGATGAATGGAGTGTAACAACAGGCTCTCGGTTAATTACTCTCAGAATTCCACAATTAAGAAGGGTACATTTACACAGCAATCTCATTGTGAGCTGCCTAGGGTATATTTCATAGAGAGACATCAAGTAAATAAATCATGAAGCTGATCTGAAGGTATTTTCTTCTGTTTTCTTTAATTAGGAAGATAATAATCTATGCATACACACATCTATTACCTACCACTACTTTATATCACATTCTATAGTAAATCACAAACTTTCAATAAATTTCCAAGTGATCTAAATCTTTTGACTTCCGTACAGCTGCAAACAGTTTATGTAACACACTCCATTTTTATGACCTTCCCTTCAATCTAGGAAAAACTTGTTGACTCCATATGCCTAGTAAAGACAAAGCATGTGGTTGTAATTAAGTCGAGATCAAATACTTGATATCAATTGAGAACATATATCACATTGTGTAAGAGAAATACTTCTGGAACAAAGGGGAATCCTATATTGGAATGAAACGATGCCACATTAGCCATCATTTCCCAGCAGTCTTGTGCTCTTGGGTTAGGTAGAGTTGAGCAGAAAAGCTCTCACCATCCAAGTCCTCTGCCCATAACCTCTTACTGGGTGGTGGGGAAAATGCCAGCGAAAGGGGGCACTGATGCATAACCAATATGTCCCTTTACATGCAACCGACAAGTGAAGGCATCATGTCTACCAATGTTTTAGCATTTGCCACAAACTCTATAATTAGAGCCTCACCCTAGTGTGTGGGGACATCATTTCTGGGTTGTAGCAAAAGTGATGTCAAGGCCTTGATTTGAAACAGAAGCTCCCTACCCACCATAATCTCCTGCCAGTTGCCAGCCATGGGATAATACAACTATAAGTGGCCAAAAAAAATATATATATTTTCTTGGCAGCAGAAACAACAGTTTCGTGTGTGTGTGTGTGTGTGTGTGTGTATCCTTGCTTTTCTTACAGGACTAAGGTCCCATTGTATTGGAATTTTAATAAGATTTTCACAAAACTTCAAATTAACTAAAAAGGATGGACCCTTTGTAAAGAGGTGTAGATGAGAATAAACTACATCAACATTTTTAAATGATGAGTAGCATTGGATAATCTTCCTGTTGGCTGTGTTAAATTATAACTCTCCTTTATTACAGAGCGGTTTGGTCAAATAGTGAAGGGGCAGCAGTGTTTATTCTGTAGCATACTTGGCGTAGTTGATTTTAAAGCGGTGCCTATTATTTTGAAACATTCAACTCTTTAAGATATTTTATGAACAATGACTTTGGTGGGAGAATCTCCTGTCAAGTTGCTTTTGACTTACAGTGACCCTATATGTTTTCCAAGGTAATGGACGTACAGAAGTAGTTTGCTGTTGCTTGCCTCTGTTTAGGAAATCTAGACTTCCTGGGTGATTTCCCTTCCAAGTACTAATCAGGGATGACTCTGCTTAGATTTCAAGCTCTGGTGAGACTGGGCCAGCCTGGGCCATTCAGTCAAGGTGCTCCCTCCCCTCAATTCAACATGCATACATAGGGTTGCCAGCCTCCAGGTGAGGCCTGGAGATCTCCCGCTTTTACAACTGATCTCCAGCTAACAGAGATCAGCTCCCCTGGAGGAAATGGCTGCTTTGAAGGGCGGACTCCATGGCATTGTACCATGCTGAGGCCCCTCCCCTCCCCAAACCCCACCCTCTCCTTGAAAACCCCCCAAAGTCACCAGGTATTTTCCATCCCAGACCTGACAACCCTATGCATATGCAATCATAATGAAACATCAACCAACTCATGCCAACAGCTGCAATCTGAGAGTAAATCTAATTGAAATTAGAAAGACTTGCTTCTGAACAGTCATGGTAGACATGCTTAATAGGGATGCTGGTTTGGCTCCCTCTATACCCTAAACACTGAATAGGGTTGCCAGGTCTGGGTTGGAAAATACCTGGAGACTTTGGGGGTGGATCCAGGAGAAGGTGGTACAGTGCCATAGAGTCCATCCTTAAAGCAGCCATTTTCTCCATGATCTCTGTCAGCTGGACATCAGCTGTAAAACCAGGAGATCTCCAGGCCCGTCCTGGAGGCTGGCAACTCTAACACTGAACCTCTGTGGTGGCCTGTGGCCCTCAGTCTGTTTGGCCCTCCCCTAGTTCTGGAGGCCTCAGTGATCACCTAGGCTTGCCTAGAAAATGAGCTGGCTCTACATTAAAATACTGAAATATTTACAGAGGCTTCAATCCATGACTCAATTTCGCATTCTGAGTGTCTCAGTGAATCAGCTCTCAAACGTGTCCTTCGAGGAGCCACACTTCTAATGCTATGGTGAAATAAAAACTCTTTCCAGTTTGGTGTAGTGGTTAAGTGCGCGGACTCTAATCTGAAAGAACCGGGTTTTTCCCATTGGATTAACTGGTCTCTGACAGGAAATTTATTAACCAGGCTGTTGTCCATACATTTTGTCTGTTAGGGATTAGCAGATACCTTGAATGAGGAAACTCTAAATCATCAAGGAGAGGTTGAAGGAAGTTCAAGAATAGTTCATTCATTAAGTAATTAAGTAAGTAAATCAGAGAGAGAGAGAGAGAGAGAGAGAGAGAGAGAGAGAAGAGAGAGAGAGAGAGAGAGAGAGAGAGAGAGAGAGAGAGAGAGATCCTGTACTCTCCATCTTCTAGTTAAGATGCATCTCAAAGTCATATCAAAAGAGATATAGATGACTTGAGGAAAACAAAGCAGAAACAGCAAGGAAAACTGAAGTCCTAACAGTACTTCTTCCCAGTTAAAAGCTCTTCGTTAAAAGCCTACGTGAAAACAGGTGTGTTTCTTTTAGCTTGATTCCTAAAACATTCCAGCTAGGCCTGGGGGGAAAAAACTTCTTTTTTAAAGGTTTAAACAGAAGTCCAGTGACACCTGTTCAATGTTGCTGAAACAGACTAACACTCCCCTGGCTATGTTGGGGGGGGGAAGTCCTAAAATGAGCTGCCACAATGAACACAAAGAGCACGCATGAAGCTGCCTCATACTGAATGAGACCACTGGCCAGCAAGGTCTGTGTCCTCTACTCAGACTGTCATCAGCTGTCCAGGTTCTCAGCAGGAGATCTTCCCCATCTCCTATTGCCCAGTCTTTTGAACAGGAGAGTTCCTTTCCTTTCATTTCATTTATTAGCTTCATTGACCAGAGGTCTTACGCCAAACGTACAAACAGTTACTATAAAACACATTACATATAATTACAAGGTAATTTAAACCAAACACTTTAACAATAAAAAACTAATAACCATACTCTAAAACTCTGATTTTAGTGCTGTGTTTCTCCTACATACTATGGGGAGAAATAATGGAACACCTGCGAATACATTTAAAACAACTCCAAAATCTCCAGCTAAATCCTCTGCCCTCAAAGAGATGAAAATAGACCAGAAGGAGTTTCCCACTGGAAAAGATATGATGGTGGTCGAGAATGCTTTATCACAACTTCTTGAGGCAGCTCTTAATAAATTAGATTTACCAGCAAGATTAGACAAACTGGAGAATAGGCTTCATGATCAGATGACACAAATTGTTCAGCACTGAAATGAGGGACTTCTTTAAGAGATGACATGAAAGTGTTATATATCTCTGAGGCACAGTCTAAAGACCGGCTCCTTTCTTTAAAATCTCAGGTGAAATCTTTAAACTTAAAATTTTGGGGGATCCCAGAAGGGGCGGAGGAGGCATCTGTATAGAAATATTGATTTCTAAATGTCTCCTACATTCTCCTGTGATCTCTTTTGGTAACAGGCTGTGCCTTGTTTCCTGTTACAAGCCAAATGGTGGGCCCCATGGCCCAACTGCATGCCATAAACCCACATTCTTTCACACATTCATGCCAAAAGCCAGACCTGATGGCTGGCTCACAGGCAAAAAGTCACGTAGCCGATGGATGAGCTGGAGTTTGGGGCCATGTTACTGCGGGTGTGGTTTCCAAACTTCCAGCCTATCCCAAGTTGTCCCCATGACAACCAACAAATTGGACACACCTATGTCCACTCCAATTGGCTGATGGCCACAGCTGATTGAGACTGAAATTGGGCTACATCTGTTCAGACCCAATGAGAGAGACTCTCTTTGTCCCTTGCTCTTGTTCTGCTCTTGCTTCTTGGTCTCCTTTTGTTGCCTGTTTATTGCACCTGGACATGTGCTTTCTGGAAGAGACAAAGGACTGCTTTGTGCCTTAGAGCACATGGAGGGCAAAGATGGGATTGTTCCTAAAAATCCCTTGGCACCTAACTGGACAGTATCCTGGACACTTTTGGAACATGGACACTGTACTGGTAATTATGCATATCTCTAATGTGTAGTTAACTGCCTTAGGCTTGTTATTTTCAATCCTTATAGTCTAATTGCAAAACTCTGTGCTGAATAAAATAGTATTCTTGTTTCTAACTTGTCTTTGAGGTTGTAACTGAATTCTAAGTCTAAATCTTGAAGCCTAATGCTCACACCACACACGCTACCTTGGTAAAAGTTTGCATCTCTGAGAGTGAGTTGCTAATTTGTTAAGCCCTAGATGCCAGCTAAGAGTCTGAATCTTGCTCTTAGGCTGGAGGGGGACTCTAGTTAAAAGAGGTTCTGGTGGCTTATTGTTTTGGATCCAGAGAGGGTAGCCTACCTCTCTGGGTTGTTGGTAAGGTATTGAAAAAGTATAGGCTTCCCCCTCATTCCTGGACAGGCTTGAGGGGCAGAAACCTATACAGCATCAGACCTTATTTCTTTTACTGCTAACTAGCTAAATTCTTTTGTATCATTTAAAGGAGCTACTTACCTTGCGGTAGATGAGGATTCTGGGCTTGATTTATTGTATGTGCTCCGTATTTCCAACTATTTGGATAATCGTCGCACTCAGAAGAGAAAACTACAACTCCCAGAAGCCCCAGAGGTGAATACCAAGATCTCCATGCGCAACTCAATGGACTTGGATTCTGAGGACATTGCCAATTAAATCTCTCAACTGCTTTAAAGTTAAAATCTTTTCAACGTTCTTCTGATTCTTAGTCTCAGCAATGTGTGCAGGTTATATTAAATGTTATAAGTATTATTTCCTTTCAGGTTTGTGCAATTTTCCTGAGGGAGACAAAAGTTCTCTTACTCTTGTTGACTTTACTCTTGTCTGGATGCCTCCCTGTCGGTTTTGCAACTGTTGTGAATGGTGGCTTCTTTTTCCAGGCTTGAGTGCTTCCAAGTGACTCTATTTAGTTAAAGGCACAGTTTTTAGGATCTTGTGGAAGCTTTTTAGGTGCCTTTTTGTGCTTGTTGTTCATTGTTAGTCTTAATCAATTGTGTTTATTATTGCTGGTGTTTTAAAAGTGTCTTCTTTTTTGTTGTTAAACATGTTAATTAACTCATTTTTATTGGCTAGTTTAAATAGGGGGGAATTCACTAATCTCGTTGATTGTGGGAGGGGAATATTGTTCTTGTTGCAATTAATTCAGTGATTACTTCTGTCTTTTAATTGAGGTAATTTTATACTTAAAGGTAGGAGGTGGGTGATAAATATTGTTGTAATTAATTCAATAATTAATTTTATTTCTTGATTGTGGTAATTCTACTTTTTAAAGGTTGGGGGAGTGTGTTAAATATTAACCAGTGAGAGCCAGTTTGTAGTGGTTAAGTGCGCAGACTCTAATCTGGGAGAACTGGGTTTGATTCTCCACTCCTCCACTTGCACCTGGCTGGATGACCTTGGGCAAGCCATAACTCTGGCACAGCTGTTCTTGAAAAAGAGCAGTTTCTGTCAAGAGTTCTCTCAGCCCCACCTACCTCACAGGGTGTCTGTTGTGGGGAGGGGAAGGGAAAGGAGTTTGTAAGATGATCTGAGATACCATTGGGTAGTGAAGGGCGGGGTATAAATCCAATCTGATCTTATCTTCTTCTTCTTAATTTGCTGTAATGAATTCAATAATCATTGGACCCTATTGATTGTGGTAATTTATCTCTTAAATTTGGAATTTATCATTAATCACAATTTTCTTAGTGAGTTGATTTTTTCTTTTATTACCAAGATCATCTAATCAACTTCTACATTCCATAGATTACCAGATTTATAACATTTTTATATTTATATATAAAAGCCACAAATTTTCTGGTTGACCAATCTTTTAGATTATATTATTATTTTTTACTGTTCTGAATTTCTCATTCTAAAAGTGGTCTGCTTTGACCTATATTGTTCCTTCTAAAGGGTGTTACTGACAAAACTTTTCGCTCATTTTCCACCGGGCATATGAGTGAGAGCGATGGTATGCCAGCCAAGCCTTGCCGACCAGCTAAGGCATGTACTCTTTATAGGTAGATAACAATGTGGTCGATGTCTAGTTGCAATTATATACTGAGCCGCTTTTATTTATATTTATTGCATTTTTGTAAAGTTGTTTTATGGATCGATTGTTTTATGTATGTTGGTTTTAGTAATGCTGGGAGCCGGCCTGAGCCACTTCGGCGGAAGGATGGGATAAAAGCCAAATAAATAAATAAATAAAAATAATTTTTTGGTGCTATTACTTAAAGCAATGGTGAATCACTTAAATTACTTAAAGCAATTTGAAAATCAACTCTGTCAATATTAGAGGCTTGAATAATCCTATTAAACGGAAAAAAGTTCTGCAACACGTGAAGAAGAACTGCCCAGGGATCATCTTTGTCAAGAAACTCATTCAAGTGATGATACCGAGGACATTCTGAAAGCCTCTTTATACCCTGTACAGTTGCAAGCTCCAGGAAACTCCAACAGTAGAGGGGTTGCTATACTTATAGCCAAAAATATTAATTTTGTGAAACAAGCCAAACGCATAGATCCGCAAAGACACTTTATTTTTGTTAAGGGGCTATTTGATGGGGATCAGACGACTCTTGCTAGCATATATGCTCCAAACCAAGATCAAATTAACTTTTTAGGCAGCACTCTTGCCTTACCCAAAAGTTTTTTGGCTGGAGATCTCATTATTGTAGCCGATCTAAACTTCATATCCAATGGTAATTTAGACAGATTGTGGCCTAACTCTTGTAAATCTTGTAAACATCCAGGATCCACAAAACTCTCTAAGCTTCTTATCAAATACCAGCTCTGTGACATCTGGAGAATGCTACACCCAATGGACAGAGACTACACATATTTCTCGGCTAGACACAATGTGTTCACAGGAAGTGACTACATTTTGGTGTTACAGTCTCTTCTCCCATGTGTCTCATCAGCTACTATTAAACCTGGGTATCGAATGGATCATACATGGCTAGAAAATATTCTGAACACTGATACTAACTCAAACAAAGATAGATGCTGGACAATGGACAGAAATATTTTATTAAAAGAAAAAGTAAGAAAATCGTTAGAGACTGACATCCGCAACTTTTTAAAAGAAAAAGCCTGACATTTCTTCTACAATTCTTTGGGACTCGATGAAGGTGGTATTGCGTGTTTCCATAACTGCAATTACTTCACATCTGCAGAAGGAAAAGGCCGTATTAGAACAGAACTGTTAGCCCGGATAGGGGACTTGGAAGCAGAACAATAAAGAACAGGAGGGGGGGAAAGCTTCTCAAAAACCATTGGCAGAACGCAAAGCTCTTGAAGTGTTAGGCATCAATCAAATTCAGAAGAATCTTCTATTCCTAAAACAACGGCTTTGGATCAAATCTTCCAAAAACATTTGTATACTTAAATGGATAGTTAATAACAAAACATAAGCTTCCTTCATTGGCTCTTTGAAATGTCCCAATGGTTCTTCACGCTTTTCATCTAAGGACATTGCTAACTCCTTTGCTGACTTCTTTAACAAACTCTACAGTTCTGATAATCCTAAACTGTCAGACATCAATTTGTTCTTATCTTCCACTTCTTTCTCTCAACTCTTATTGGAAGCACATGCTTCTTTTATGGAAAAGCCAATTTCACTACAAGAACTCTTGGACACTATCAAAACATCGAAATTGAATAAATCAACTGGACCAGATGGTATTCCATCGGAATTTTGTAAGGCGTTTCAGTCCATGATAGCGGAACACCTACTCATCACCTGCAACAATGTTTTGCAAACAGGGTCTTGGATGGACTCCAATATTGTAGTGTTGCCAAAAGATAATAAAGATCCTACAGATCCAGCTTCTTACTGGCCTATTCTGTTAATCAATTATGACGCAAAAGTATTTACATCTATCTTAGCCAATAGGCTGAAAACTTTTATTGCAACCTGGATCAAACTGGGTTTATCCCACAAAGACAACTACCAGATAACGTGTTGAGAACTTTCAGTGTCATCATACACGATTACCACATGAAGATTGATTCAGTAATTTTAGCTTTAGATTTTACTAAAGCTTTTGACTCCGTGGAAGTTCCCTTCATGATCTCACTACTAAGATGGGCTTTTGTGACAACTTCTTAAATACTATGAAAGCTTTTATGCAAATCCTACATCGAGAGTCTGTGAGAAAGGCTGCTTTTCTTATTCCTTTCATCCTATGATAGGCACGAGGCAAGACTGCCCCCCTCACCTCTGTTTTTCACACTCATAATAGAACCACTGGCAGAAGAATCGTGAAAATGCAAAGAATTCTCTGGAATATCTTTGGGAGGAACTGAACATAAAGTCAATCTATATGCAGATGATCTGACGCTATATATTTCTAATCCTAACCACACATTCAATGTATTTGCTCAGAGTTTGGAAAAATCTCTGGTCTTCAAGTCAGTCTGACTAAATCTGAATTATACCTTATTTGAGCTCCTTCTAATCTGAAAGATCAAATTATGAAAATCGTTCAGATGGATTACGGATTCCTGGAGGCAACTGGGAGTTCAAATTCTTAAGGATCTGTTATGTTTTGTCTTAAAATATTTTTTTAATTCCTAAGGATCTTAAGGATCTTCTACATCATAACTATGGCAAACTATATGAAACCATAAATTTACAATTAAAAGATTGGGGAGCCCTTAATTTTATTTGTTAGATTGGCTTCACTTGATTAAGAACTTTATATTACCTAGACTTTTATTCCGCTTTCTTTCTTTTTTAAAAAAAACATTTTTATTTCCGCTTTCTAACACTTCCAATTCATATCCCAGACAAGAATCTTCGTCTTTGGCAAAAGACTCTCTTCTCTTTCCTATGGGAAGGGAAAAAAAATCTAGGATTAATCTAAATATTCTAAATAAACCAGCATCTCTTGTTGGTCTAGATTTTCCCCTTCTACATACATACTTTCATGCGTCTATCCTGGCAGCAGTGGTGCAAATATTACAACAAGTGTCAAATGGAACAAACTTATCTAACACCTTATGTGTTACAAGAAGCTAGTTGGATGTTACCTTCTTGTCACCCCTAAACCTTCCGAGAGAATCTATGCTTACAGGCAATGTTCAAGATATGGGAGTGTAAAAGAAAACAATTCATCTCAGGGATCTCAACTCTCACCACCATCATTAACCAACCCTGGTTCCCTCCAGCCCAGGAGATAGATGCTTATAGAGACTGGACACAACAAATTACTACATTAAAACAGTTTACCACCCAGCTACAAGAGAAGGCGGAAGAGACAGACCAGAAATTTCAAATGATGGAAACCAAGCAAGACATTTTTGGGGATTCTCTAATTAGGCTAGAATTGGACAAAGCCTCTTACATGCTGAGATTTCAGAATATTCCAGAAGATAAAGATGAAGAGGTAAAAGAAAAAAATGACTAACATTTTGACAACGTACCTGGAAGAGGAGAGTACTCAAGATATCTCAGATGAGATAGACATGGCTTACAGAATGAACTCAGCTTATGAGAGAAGAAACAAGGTACCCAGAGAAATTCATGAGATTCCACAAAAAAGTTAGGAGGGATACCATCTTAAAAACTGCGCTAAAGTGTATCATCCCTTTGTCACCACACCAGAAGTCTGTCCTGCGAAAAAAACGTACAGTCATCAAATCCCTGAGCAGCTCTAAAATCCCTCTGACAAAAAAGTAGAAGCTGGCGAGGTAACAGGGCGGTTTTATCGGCTCCCTGCTGGGTTTTGCTCTGCCTCTGATTACCAGCTTTTTAACCCCTTCCTGATGGAACATGCAGAGAAAATGTACCTGGTCCCTAGCCAGCAATTAGAATGCCTAACCATTCCATGACCCCCAGAGGGTGAACCTGTCAGGCACATGGCTGTACACTCTCTAGATAGGGAGATGAAAACTGTTCTGGAGAGAGGGAACTTTTTTGAATATGAGAAAACCAAACTCTATGACTCTCTCCTTCAGAAACATCTAATGCACGTCAGAATGGGGGAGGAAGAGAAAACTAAGTTATATCTGTATCTCCCGCAACCAGCATCAATGAAAGACCCCAATGAAAAAAATGCACCTAGATTTGAATAGGTACTAGAGAATCTGCCACGCCAATACAGGAATAATGCTCATGTGCTGCTAAAGAAAATGTATCAAAACAGAGAAATTGCCTCCTGGGATGAACGTGCTGGACCTTGTTAAGGCAATTACTCAGACACATCCTCCCTCTTCTGTCTCACAGCCTACAGGCATGGATGTCTTTATGACGGCTCTGGCTGAACTCAACATTCCCTCATCGGTAGCTGGCAATCCGACTACTAGAAGACTTGAAAAGTCCTCGACCTCCCATTTTAAAATGCACGCCTGTTATTTCTTCTAAAACACAAAAGCTTTCACCTCTCCCTGTTTCCTCTAAACGAAAAAAACAGTGAGTGTCAAAGTTGTTGACTAATGAAGAATAAATTCTTTGAAATGCAAACCTTTGCCTCTGAGTGATTTTTTTTTAAAAAAAAGATGTGTTTATCTGTATTAAGGTTCCAACAGCCTTTTATTAGGGGGTGCAAGAAACACAGGTTTGGGCAGGGGTGTACATATTTGGTAAAGTCCCTGAACTCATCTGGTTGCTTTCGACAAAACTCATGACCATTCTGTCATTTTGCTTGGGGTTGGGGGAATACATCTTCATGATCGTATGAAAGGGGGTGTCCCTGCAGCAGTAATGGACAAAAAGCAGGCAGTGATGGCTGCAGGTAGTTGATGCCAGTACTTGGAGCCTGTTCCGCTGAAAATGAATCTCCTCAGAATTTTTGTTTAAAAAAATCCATAACAGAAGGGGGGGAAACATGACTGAAGGGAGGGATTCTGTATGAGTCAAAAAACTCTGAGGTGCGATGGTCCAGGAGGTAAATTGCCAGCCAGAGTTCCCCAGGGAGGTTGTGGGTGTGTGTATTAACAACTAAAGAGAAGGGTCTCCGTGTCACTTTTTTTTGGCAGGGAGCCGATTGCTGGGGAAGACACCCAATAAGGTTTTTTGGATGTGAGAGTTGTCAAGTAAGGTGTGTGATAACTGGATCATGTACATGCTACATGTAGTCAAAGAGCATGTTGGGGTTGGGGTTGATCTCAATGACGTTGTCAAACACTCCGTACACAATCAATTTCACGGTATGGGGCAGAGCTGCTGCAAAACGTATCTCCGCTCTCAGGTTCCCCATTTTGATCAGGGAGTAATGGTCTCCACACTCCTGGTCAGGACAGAGGTCAAAAGCAAACAGGGTGTACCCTACCCGGTACCTGTCATGATCTATTAGGATAGGTTTATCCTGTAGGTGCTTTCCCACTGTTTGCACAAGGTCCATGTATTCTCTCACGTTGTTTTTCACTGCAAAGTCAGGCTGGAAGGGCTTGGAGGGGATCTTCTCTCCATTCACATACAGGGCTACAAAGTTAATGTTGTAATGCTTAAAGTAACTGCCACTGAAAGCATCGTGTCCACCAGACCCATGACCACCATTTTGGGGAGCTGACCCAAAATAAGGTTGTCTTGGTTGCTCACACGTGCATTGGCTGGAATACTGAACACCTTCATGCTGATGCGGTCCACATGGTATTTTGCTGTGGATGTCAGCATGAGCCAATCGGACACTGGGGGCAACTTTCATCATTTTCACAAATGATTGAATCAGGTTGAATCCATATGAAACTTAAATTGTACTCCCACAGCCTTCCCGCTCATTAGGCAGAAAGTGTCTTTGTTATGAGTTAATCTGATTTTCACATCTACCCTGTTAAAGAGCAGTTTTTCTTGAAAAAATAGGTCTGTGTGGAGGTGGCCTAAAAGGTCTACCATCCTGCTCCCGAAGATCAGCTTCACTCTCATACCAAACCCCAAGTTGGGGGTGTCCTGTCTGATGGTGTTGTCTGTCTTCCAGGGTGTATCCTTATAAAAGCCCCCTGCAGAAAATTGGGTACCTAGGATTTCCGTGCTGTAGTTGAGCAATGTTTCGATCATCACCCTGTAGGGATAGCAATTGTTACTCTGGCTGATGAAATGGTCTCCCAGGGTCACGTCCAGTTGGCTGAAGATGGAGGTGATAGGGTAGTTCACCAGTGCCACTCTAGTGTCCTCACAAAAGTTGGTGCCATCTTCTCAAGTAATTTTACACTTCACATAAAGAGGGTATTATTTAAATTGAGGTAATCTTCCCCGTTCCCGGCTATGAAAAACTCTAGAGGTGCCAATCCTGCAAGGGCTGAAAGGGGTGGGGCTTTGATATACAAGCTCTTCTCAATTTTGGTCTAGGTTGGGGCTATCTGGAAAAGGTCCAGTTCAGATTTTACACACTCTTCTGAGCTGCAGTGGATGAAAGCTACGGCTGTTTTTACTACGTCCTTGAGACCTCGGTGAAGTTGCTTATTCTTGTTCTTTCCTCTCCCCGTCCTCATGGTTCTCTGCTTTGTAGTGTCCCTGCCGCTTCATTTAATGGGACCCGGGGGGCCCTAGCACGTGGTAGACCACTTTCTTTAAGACCGCCCCTTCTTTTAAGATACAGAAGCCCGACCCTTCCTGGGATCCGAGTTTATTCATAACTCTTCTGTTCACGTGGCTCATGATGTCTTGAGCAATATTGCAGGCAGCTGATTACAAGTGCAGCTTGACAATGTCCACCCTTTTTCCAAAAAGTGACATGGCCATTCGAAAAAGGCGTCGGAAAATCTCCCCCACTCCTGCCCTAGGTTGCCTTTAAGCTGTGCCAGGCTGTGCTGGCACACTGATTTCCCCTGGCCAGCACAGCAATTTTTACCACAGTGCAGGGGTGGGAGGTTACCTTCCCAATAGCCATGCAGCACGGATCTATTTGCTCAGGCAGCAAAGAAATACAGCAGTAGGCTTTGTGTTTCCTAATCTGGGCTGGCCCTGCCTCCCCTCAGCTGGGGTTTGCTTGCCCTGTGAAAGGGTGAGCTGATACCCTCCCCGGCAGAAGGAGGACGGCTCTGTTACCCAGCTTCTGCCCTTCCTGAGGTGAGTAGCCTGGTTGTTTGTTTTGTCTTGGGGTGGGGAGCTGGCCTCAGCAGCATGTTAGAGGTGATCTGGTGGCTTCTGGTGCTTTGCAAAGTGACTCTCTGTACCCTTAAGCCTGCAAGGTTAGTTGAAGAAGGTGGGGGGGGGGGAGCCGGCATCAGCAGCATGCTAGAGACAATCTGGTGGCTTCTGGTGCTTTTCAAAGTGATTCTCTGTGCCCTTAAGCCCAGGAGGTTAAGTAATACAAATATGTTCCATATAAATATAAATAAGTTTAATATAAATATCTGACTTGTAATACAAATGATAATAGTTTATATGTTGTTTGTATGTTTGTACACATAATTTAAAAAAAAAAAAAGTCAGCCCGCTCACAGTTTTAATGCTATGACCACTTTTGGCTCACAGGGTAAAATTTCTGCTCATGCGATTACACACCTTAGAGGGAACATTGCTGCTGCCCCATACATAACGAGTGCACTGTGAAATCCGGGGAGGGCATGACCCGCCTGAGATTGGTAATATCTCCTAAGTATTGAGGGATCCCTGTAATCTTTCACAATCACTGTTTTTTTCCGCGGTCAAGTATGCAACCTCACGATGACTTTTCCATAGTGAAATGGCACGGGCCTGTTCTGATCCATCTTTATCTCTATGCTGATGGTTTCAGTGTGGTGCTTATTGACCGGCACATAGTGAGGCTCATTATAGAAGACTGTGATAAAGTCGTGAGGCTTCCCTTTACAGGAACACAGCGTAGAAGGGGCACTGCCGTATCCCCCACTATTTGGTGTTCTATGATGTCAGTGTACAGGTACAGGGTATTAAACCCTCCCGTAATATCTCCACAGTTGTAGATTCTTTGGATCAGAACATCAGGGGGAGCACCCATCACATGGGCTAATTCTTCACTCATTGTGACAGAGTAAATATCAGGCCCGTTAAACCTGAGCATCACTGTCATTGGATCAAAATAGAACAGTAGATCAGGGGGAGGCTGCGTCTGATTTTTGACAGTGCTATTTATAAATTCAGCTATGCTGCGTAGGTCGTAATAATAATATCCCAAATGCAACTGATATTCCTGGAATGTTGCTGTCTTGGTAAATGTGTACCAATTGTGGGGGTAGTGAATTTCAACCAGCCCCACCTCCCATTCCCCTTGCAACTCCAGAGGTTTAAACAAGTGCACGGTGAAAGAAGCACTTGTATTTTTGGGAAATAGGTCCTTAGAAGCATTGCTAGGGAGTGTGATGTAAAACCCATCATCTTCCATCCTGCGCTGTGATGTCTTTAGCGGCCACCCCCTCCACTTGACTAAGAAAGACTTCTTTTTCTCGTTTGTTCAGCTTTTTATAATTTTCTTTCTCCTGTATGTTCTGTCTTTCCAATTACTCACTTTTTGCAGCTCCTCCGGGTAAAACTCCCCTAGGACCGGCTCACCATCAAAATATGCCAAATAAAGGGGGGGGGGAGTCAGTGTACAGTACAAGGAACAGCAAAAAACACACCACTGACTGAAAATAAATGCACAAGCAAAATAGCAAGTATATAATAATCATATAAGCATAACAGCAAGTATAATATGAATCAATTGGCCAAGGTGCAATAATAAAGCATAATAGAAGCACAGTCTACAGTCTATCTGGAAAGTTGTTTGTTTCTCAACAGTTTGCTGTTGATTGCTATGGCCTTCCATGCTGATCTTTCTTAATAAGTGTATGGCCAACTTATTTTCTTTGATAAACTAGGGAGCTGCAACAAATTAGTGATATGAACAGCTGTAGTAGTGACATGAATTTTACTTACAAGTTTCCATTTTATTGACTGTCAAGTTTGCTGCCAAATTTCATTTGAGGCAGACTGCTTACAATGACGGTGGAAGTTGTTTGTTCAATTCAAGTGACCATTAAATTTTCCATTAAGAATGTATTTTTCAACTATCCCAGTTAGCTATTGCAGTGAACTGACAGCACACTTAAACAAGTGACCAATGTAGTGGTTACCCAAAACATTATTTCCTGCCCTCGCTCAGTTTTGTGGTTGTCTCCCTTCCTAATCATAACTTTCCTAAACCATACTAAGGTTGGAGTATGCCAGCTATGGATCCTGTTAGGCTGAGTGCCACATTTGTGAAAATTTGATTGGTGATTCCCTCTATTATCTGATAGCTGTATCTGATGAAAACACTTGGAAGTTACATTGTATATCAACAAAGTAAAAACAACAATAGAATTGCACAGTTTTGATTCTGTATGACCTAAGAAAGGCATCAAAAATGAGTTTACACTGGTAGTCATAGTCTCGCATTTCTTTTTGCATCTCTCTTATCTTCAAGACTTCTATATTGATTCATAACGTTGTGGGGCAATTTTTGAATTTTGGATGTAATTAATAGTTTTTGATTTGTATAGCATTTACATTGCATTTATAAACTATTGCTTTCTGCTCTTCAAGAGGTTTGCATATGTACATTGTGAATACACTTCTATACAGTCCTGCTGTTTTGATATCTTAGCTAATTACAATGTGGTCCTCTTGTATTGTTAACCTCTAGTTGTGGCCTGGAGATCTCCCTGATTTCCAAGTGATCTCCAAACTACAGAGATAAGTTCCTATGGAAAAAATGGCTGTTGATGAAGGTGGACTCCATGTCATTATACCCTGCTGAGCTCCCTCCCCAAACCCACCCCCCTTAAGGCTCCACCCCACAATGTCCTGGAATTTTCCACCCTGGAATTGTCAATCCTACTAGAAAATCTATGAGGGTGACTTAATATGAACAATTTCATCCTGACTCCAGTGCCAGCACAGCTGAAACTCAGAAGCCTTGCCTTTGATCTTTTGCATGACTCCTAGTGCAGAGTGGCACATAACCCCACTCGCTTTCCTCCATGACATGAAGCAGCTAAGGTTCAAGTGATGCTGCCCAGCACCATCAAGGTGCCTCCCTAAATCCTCTCCGTATGTAACACACCATAAGCAACTGGCTTGGATGAACACCCTGCATCATTCAGTGCCTCAGGGTTCTCACCAAATTCCCTGCTGGCAATCCTGTAACCTGCATCATTCCTGCCTGGCTAACTAGAACCTCACAAGTAAGACAAAAGTACATAAGAACATAATAGAAGCCAATGTTGGATCAGGCCCACAGCACCCAAAACATTAGTGGCCCCATCTACAAGACCCATCCTTCCTCCCACAGTACCCCCAGCTCCCAACTATGCGAGGGAGTGCAATTCTGTAGGCCAGAATAGGCCAAAGGGAGCCTCTGGAACCTTTGTAATTAATTTTGCAGTTTACTGAATTTTCCAGTGTATCTTGACAAGAACTGAACTCTTGTAATGTCTGCTGATTCCCTACGTTTATTGGTTTAAAAAAGATACAACTGACTGGAGAGCAAGCAGTACCAAGATGAGTCTGAGTGATAATGACAAATGAACGCCATGTGGGCATGTATCTATAGCCACACTGAGGAATTTGGCACTGAGGCCATCTACAGGATGTGAATGCTGTACCCCGCCCACAAGACCTACTCTAATGTGCACATGGGCTCCAAGGAGATCCGGGCGTCTGGGATGTGGGTGGTGAATCTGTTCTTGGATGCTATGGCCCACCCGGACAACGTGGGCGCTTCTGTCTCCAACCTCAGTAATATGCATGACCAGAAGCTACTCATTGCAAAATTCAGACTTAAACTGAAGAAAATTGGGAAATCCACTAGGCCATTCAGGTTTGACCTAGATCGCATCCCTGATGAATATACAGTAGAGGTGAAGAATAGATTCAAGGGACTAGATTTGATAGATAGAGAGCCTGAAGAACTATGGCCGGAGGTTCGTGACATTGTACAGGAGTCAGCAATCACCACCATCCCAAAGAAAAAGAAATGCAAGAAAGCAAAGTGGCTTTCTGATGAGGCTTTACAAATAGCAGAGGAAAGAAGGAAAGCGAAAGGCAAAGGCGAAAAGGAAAGATTTACCCAACTGAATGCAGATTTCCAGAGAACAGCAAGGAGAGATAAGGAGGCCTTCCTGAATGAACAGTGCAAAGTAATAGAGGAAAACAATAGAATGGGAAGGACTAGAGATCTCTTCAAGAAAATTGGAGAAATCAAGGGAGCGTTCCATGCAAAGATGGCCATGATAAAGGACAAAAATGGTAGGGACCTAACAGAAGCAGAAGATATTAGGAAAAGATGGCAAGAATACACAGAAGAACTATACAAGAAAGACCTTGATGTCCTTGACAACCACGACGGTATAATCACTGACCTCGAGCCAGACATCCTGGAATGTGAAGTTAAATGGGCCTTAGAAAACATTACTAACAACAAAGCTAGTGGAGGTGATAGTATTCCAGCTGAGCTATTCAAAGTCTTAAAAAATGATGCTGTTAAAGTGCTGCATGAGTATAAGCTTTCGTGTGCATGCACACTTCGGGGAGTAGAGATCTGAAGAAGTGTGCATACCCACGAAAGCTCACACCCAGAATTAAACCTTCTCTGTCTTAAAAGTGCCACTGGACTCAGACTTGGTCCTGCTGCTTCATAACATTTTAAGGGTAGATTCAGGCGGGTAGCCGTGTTGGTCAGAAGCAACAGAACTAAGTTGGAGTCCAGACTCCAGTGGCACCTTTAAGACCATCAACGTTTAATGCACAAAGTTTTATGCATGCATGCGAAAGCTTATACCCAGAAGTAAACTTTGGTCAGGGTAAAAGAGGAGAGCGCAAAAGTGGGCTTGAAGCTCAACATCAAAAAAACTAAGATCATGGCATCCGGTCCCATCACTCCTTGGCAAATAGAAGGGGAAGTCATGGAAGTAGTGACAGACTTCACGTTCCTGGGATCCCAAATCACCGCAGACTGTGACTGCAGCCATGAAATTAAAAGACGCCTGCTACTTGGGAGGAAAGCGATGGCGAACCTAAACAGCATGATAAAAAGTAGAGACATCACCCTGCCAACAAAAGTCCGCATGGTCAAAGCAATGGTATTCCCAGTAGTCATGTATGGCTGCGAGAGCTGGACTATAAGGAAGGCCGAGCGCCGAAGAATAGATTCTTTTGAACTATGGTGCTGGAGAAGACTCTTGAGAGTCCCTTGGACTGCAAGAAGATCAAATCAGTCAATCCTAAAAGAAATCAACCCTGACTGTTCCCTGGAAGGCCAGATAATGAAACTGAAGCTCAAATACTTTGGCCACCAAATGAGAAGGGAGCACTCATTGGAGAAGACCCTGATGCTGGGAAAGATTGAAGATCAAAGAAGACGGGGACGGCAAAGGATGAGATGGTTGGACAGTGTCATCGACGCAATGAACATGAAACTGAGCAAACTTCAGAGGACAGCGGAAGACAGGAGGGCCTGGCGGGATTTAGTCCATGGGGTCGTGAAGAGTCGGACTCGACTGTGCGACTGAACAACAAAGAATCTTCTCATCAACCCTGTCAGCTTCAGATACTTGACACACTGCCTCCTGGAAACCATCACCACCCACTGCCATGGACAGCTGACCACTGACATGATGAGTTCCTGACCAGGGTATGCAACCTGCTTGCCTTCAAGTACCAGAGCAGCAGCAGTGCCAGAGGCTGATGGATAGACCCCCACATTCTGTCTCCCTTTCCCCTTCCCCCCCTCAACAAAGTTTTAGCCATTGTAGGGGGGAAGAGTAGAACTGAGCTAAAATAACTTTTAAGGGAAGAATGGGCAGGAAAAGATACAAATCTCACTCTTTTCTGAAAATTCTGGATAGAATTTATGATCCAAAACACTATTTTAGAGATTTGTATGGTACATGACTGGGATTAAAATGTCCCTGATCATTCTAATTGAGTTCAATGAATTAGTATAATTTAATTCAAGGTTTTGCAGTTGGGAAATTTTTATCTTGCTATAATTTTAAGCTCATACAAATAGACATACCTTTGTAATGTTTCTAGAAGTTATCTATTTTTCACAAATTTTATAGGATTGTTTTACCCTATGGCTACTGTTTAATACTTTATGCCAATAAAGGTATTTGTTTGTTGTTTGTTTGTTTGTTGACTGGGATTACCAGATGGAAGCAGTTGAGGGATTCCATGACACTCTATAAATTTCCCCAGTCTCTATGGTATAAAAACAAAGAGATTAGGGGAAAACCTAGAGTGTCTCACAATGCTTTTTCTACCCAATTTTGGCTTCTGCTGTTCCACTGAATGAGGTTGGAAGCCAAAGCTCAGGGAATAGAAGGTAGACTGTCTCAGAGCACAGCCTGGTAAGTCTATTCATGCTAATACCCTAGAAGATTCCATTATGCTTCAAGTACTCAACTATGGCCCCGGTCACACGGGCCGGATATCGCGCGGGGGGGGGGCGTGGCTGTTTGCTCTGGAGTGAACTACCACGCGACAGCGGGATCAAACGTCCCATGGTTGGGGGGAGGTGTTGGGGAGTTGCCGGGGAGGTGCCGATCATACCTCACTCCTGTGGTGCAGCAAAGAAGCAGATCGTCGGGATGGTTTTTTTTCTTTTAACCCAAGCGTTCGCATGCTCCGTTGGGTGCTTGTGCGCATCCGTGGAGACTGGGGGGGGAACCTTTTCACAACGGGACATGGGCGGGTGCCAGATGCCACCGGAAACATGATCAGACACCCGCCCTTGCCCCGCGGTTTCCAGAAATTAGTACCTCGGAGGTACTAGTTTTTTACCCCACATCTTCGGCGGGAAGCCTCGGGTGAGCCACGGGAGCTCTACGCTTCCCAGGTGTGGCGGTGAGATCGCGCCCGGAAAATCTGCCTATCTTCCATCCCTCTAGCATGCCTAATGCTCCGTGTGACCGGGGCCTATGTCAGCCAATCCACACTTCCATTAAGGATGATTTACTGAAGGTTAACTTCTTGCACTCTGTTTTAGGCAGGCACGGCATTAACAAGGATGAGTATTGCATATACCTTCTATGACCACTTCTCCATCAGGCATTCCATAATTTTCCAGGATCTCCAATTACAGACAGGCACTAAGGGATAGTGAAGCTTCTAGTCACTGCAATATTCAGAATAAATAAGAAATCTCTGAGTTGTTGTACCAGTGGATTACAGCCTAGTTATCTACCAGAGATGCCAGGGAAAACCCCAGCATCCCTGGGAGGGTTGTTTTTTTTAGTGGGTTAGTGGGGGGGTATGATGGGATGAAATGACATCTGTCAATTTGATCTCACAGCATTGGGTGACACTCTGATCATCCTATAGCCTCATGTAGTTTTGTCACATTTTGGGTTTTCTGGGAGATGTGATGTAATGTGTCACCAGATGCAATTTCTGGCCCAAGCCTTTGCTAGTGCTGCTTGGAGGAGCAAGGGCAAGTGGAAGAGATCAACCAGTAGCGTGATTCCTGCTGTACTCGGGCAAATGGCATCCCTGATATCCACTCTTGCTTGCCTCTATCAAGTCTGTCTTCCAGCTCCCAGGCCTGGATTTCTGTCTGTACTTCCTAAATTGCACCATCTATGGGAGAGAAATAGTTGGAGAAGGGGTGGCATCTGAATGAATGTGAGGAACACAGAAGTATGCAAGTGACTGAAGAAGTCACACAGTTTTTGCAAATCCTAGCCACGCCAACTTGAAATCCTTATACCCCTGTATCTAAAATTAAGATGTGGAATCTATTCATCATAATGTGGGCAGAGATGTTGCCCTGACTGTTTAGTTTCATTTACCCAGCAAATTCTGCAATAGATTTTTATGGACGAATTTCACCACCTAACAATAGAATTGTGTATTTTCAATGGTCTTTCCAGTGATTTGTAAACTGGCCCTAGTTAGGTTAATTGGTTGGTTAGAACCACTATGTAAACCACCCAGAGACCCTTCGGGGTCAGGGCGGTATATAAGCCGAAGGTATAAATAAATAAATAAATAAATAAATAAATCAGATTTTTCTCTTGCCACCAGGATGGGGATCAATGTTCTCTCTAAGGTGCACAGTCTTGTGAGCAGAAATTTTACCCTGTGAGCCAAAAGTGGTCCTAGCATTAAAACTGTGAGCGGGCTGACATTTAAAAAAAAATTATTTAAGTGTACAAACATACAAACAAGGTATAGACTATTATCATTTGTATTACAAGCCATATATTTATATTAAACTTATTTATATTTATACGGAACATATTTGTATTACTTAACCGCCCAGGCTTAAGGGCACAGAGAATCACTTTGCAAAGCACCAGAACACACCAGATTGCATCTAGCATGCTGCTGAGACCAGCTCCCCCCCCTTCAACTAACCTTGCAGGCTTAAGGGCACAGAGAGTCACTTTGCAAAGCACCAGAAGCCACCAGATCGCCTCTAGCATGCTGCTGAGGCCGGCTCCCCCTCCCCTCACTTCTTCAAGTAACCTCCCAGGCTTAAGGACACAGAGAGTCACTTTGCAAAGAACCAGAAGCCACCAGATTGCCTCTAGCTCACTGCTGAGGCCAGTCCCCCCCACACCGTCTTCAACTAACCTCCCAGACTTAAGGAAACAGAGAGTCACTTTGCAAAGCAACAGAAGCCACCAGATCGCCTCTAGCATGCTGCTGAGGCCAGCTCCCCCCCACACCTTCTTCAACTAACCTTGCAGGCTTAAGGACTGAGATTGTCACTTGGCAAAGCACCAGAAGCCACCAGGTCACCTCTAACATGCTGCTGAGGCCAGCTGAGGCCACCCCAAGACAAAACAAACAACCAGGCAATTCACCTCAGGAAGGGCAGAATCTGGGTAACAGAGCAGTCCTCCTTCTGGGACAGGGTATCTCCAGGAGGCAGAGGACAGCCGGGGAGGGTAGCAGCGCACCCTTTCACAGGGCAAGCAAACCCCAGGTGAGGGGAGGTGGGGTCAGCCCAGATTAGGAAACACAAAGCATACTGCTGTGTTTCTGTGCTGCCTGAGGAAATGGATCCATGCTGCATGGCTATTGGGAAGGGAACCTCCCGCCCCTGTGCTGTGATAAAAATTGCTTTGCTGGCCAGGGGAAATCGGTGCACCAGTACAGCTTGGCGCGGCTTAAAGGAAACCTAGGTGGGGACATAGATGGGACTTCGCAGTTTTGATATACCATTGTGAAACAGTGAAAATTCACAGGAAGTTAAGAGGCTGTAAACTTCTTAACTATATCAGAGAGAAGATCTCATTTGGTGGCCTGGACGTACGTCTGATATATGCAAGCTGTGGTGCTGCAAACAAAAGTAGTAAGTCTGATGGGTTCCTAGTTGATCTCAATACCCACTGGTGCCCCTCTAACATGGTACAGCTCCAAAGTCAGTCAACCTGACCCTTACTCTGTCCGCCCACCATTTCCCCAGTGTATATATATATATTTAATGATTATCCTCTTACTACTATTATATTCATTATGGTGTGATGGTTAATATGGGAAAGATATTCACAAGAAGTAATCACCTCTGAACTTAAAGCTAATGGTCATTAATCAACATATATTAACAATGCCTAGACACTGAATTAAAAAAGAGAGGCTTGGGCTCAGTGAGAGAACTGGTTATGAGGAAATCCACAATGTTCAGTCAGTCAGTTTATTAGTATCAGAAATCGACTCTTCAGGAAACATACCCTTTTGATACATTTCTCAAATATACCAAGGCACAAAATCTGAATAAACAAATGGCAACTGCACTGTATATATTTGCAATAAAGAATAAAAATAAATCCATTTCCCATAATTTCTTATTATTTAAAACATGAACAATTTGTTTATTACGAGATGAGAAAGTTGATACAAGTAGGGACCTCTGAAGACCATAATTGAAAAGCCAAAATCCATAATCAGATGCTGGATATACAAAGACATTGGATGTCCACTTCACAAATAAACCAATATCCTAGAAGAGGCCGGTCCTTGTTGTGTGTTCTCTCTCTTATGGGCACGGCAGCTATAAATCTCCCATTTCACTGAAGCTTTATCAAAGAAGAAAACAGTGGCAAACATTCTGTGATATTCAATCCTACTCGAGCCCAAGGTCAAAGAGCAATTTGAAATCACTGTAACAATTATGTAATGAAATATTAAGATAAACTATCCTGTTTTCAAGCAACACTCATTACCATTTATACAATTTTCAATAACTATCAGCGCGCATAGGAATTTTATGTCTTTTAGATTTACAATATACAGCTCCAAGGAAAGTCACGAATTGTTTAAAGGAGCCACTCGGGCAGATTTCATTTCTAGTACAAACAGCACTTCCAGTAAATGGAGCTGACTCCCTGTGATTTCCAGCTATGTGATAACTCATGTATAAAGATTTCACAAGTTCATAAATAACTATACTTGAAGTTCTTTCTAGCTTGCTGTGACATGACTCTCTGGACTGAAGGCTGTTTTGTATGGAACTTTTCCAAAGCTATCTCGTTCTGTTCTTATCTGGAACTGTTAAAGGTTTAATAAAGAACAAATTAATAAGAAATGTTTTGGCTATGCATTATTCTACTCTAACTGACATACTGCTGGAACCAAGAACATAAATCACTCACCCCAATCTCTCAAGTAATTAATCTTGTTAAGGAGTCACTGCCTGCTTTTTCTGTCCAAGAATGATTCTACTCCATGAGGATTCTTAGGGCAACGCAAGTAAATTCTCTATATAACCAGGATCCTTGTATGGCTTACTAACAGCTATAGCATTTCTGTGTTTATTTTAATAGGCAACTAATTTTATAAGAAATCTGAGAGATCCAAATTGACATTAAGTCCAAATTGGGCATACATGCAAAGCTTTAGTATCCAATAGCTTTCCTCCTGAAACAATATTTCACCAACATATTATTATTATTATTATTATTATTATTATTATTATTATTATTATTATTATTATTATTATTATTATTATTATTATTATTATTATTATTATTATTATTATTATTATTTTACATTCAGTTTATATCCCGCTCGAACCCTTCCCACTGCGTCTCTGAGCAGCTTACATAGTTTATTATTATCCCTATCTATGGGCACATGTATCGTTGGGGCGGGACTGCCTACCAGCACCCAGTGGGATTCAGTTGGTGTTTCATCAGCTTGTCTTGGCTTCCGGCTCTGGCTCGGCCTCTCCCATCCACTTTTTCCTTCAGACTTCTCAGGTGGTCTTCTGGAGTCGGCGGGCCCATTCGTCCCCTTGGCGTGGCTTCCAGCTCCGTCCCTCAGGCTCTGCCATGCCTGTGCCGCTGCATCTTTATGCTTCCTGGCTCTGCCTCCACCGCCGGTCCACCGCTCGATGTTACGTCTCCTTACTTCCGCTCGCCACCTCGCTTGCCGCCACCATTGCACACCGCTCCGCCGCCACTCGCCAAATCACCGCTGCCAGGGTCCCACTTTACCTCCCAATGGAGGAGGGTGCTCCCTGCCTTCTAAGGCAATTACCCATTCATCTACTCGCAAGTTGTTAAGGCTTTCGAACCGCTGGGTGGGCGGGAGCTGGGACTAGGGCCGGGTGCTCACCCTGGCCGCGGTGGGTCTCGAACAGCCTACTTTGATCCAAACATCATTCTTTCTGCTGAAGCTTGTTTGAATTTGTGTTGATAGAACTGTTCTGTACAGCATTTTTTTAAGTTAGAAATTTGATAGGGAGCCCACTTGAAACACACACCACTGACATACACAAACACAACAGGCAGAAATGATGGCCAGGTTCAGACTGGCAATTTAAAGCGCTAGGGAGTCGTAGCAAAGAAAACCCGGAACATACCTGGAACAGCTTGTTTGTGGTATTCCCGTTCACACTGCAGTGAATGAAGTGGGAGGATACCGTGGAGGAAGCACAAGGGAGTGTTCACACTGTTGGGCCACCCTGGAAGCCTGTTAGCGGCTGTTTCCGCGCTGGGCTGCATGCGCCCATGTGAATGGGTGCATGGGCGCATGGGCACATAGGTGCAGCGGCAAATAGGGCAGAATCATGCAGGTGCCAATGGCATCTGCCCGCGGACACAGCCAATGCCTATCATCAATGACTGCAGGTTGTTCCCGCCTTAGCAGCGCTTGCGTTCACATTCAGGGAACTGGAATCAACACGCTGTATACACGGTTTGCTACCACTTTAACATGGTATCTTTTAAACTCGGGTGGGAAGCGGCACAAGACGGCTGGGGGATGCCTGGGGGTTACCTGAAACATGTGGCTCTGTGAACCCGCCCCTTTAAGCCGCTACTAAAACGCTCCTCAAATGTTTGCCTGCTGGGCCAAACTGCCAGTCTGAATGGGGCCGATGAGAAGCTAATGGGACAGCAAATACTGAATGGCATTTTATTTGTTTTGACAGCTTGTTTTGACATCTGTGACACCATCAAATATCTATAAAACCTACATAGAGGGGAGCTGAATCTGAAAGTCCCACTGAGGTCTCTGTCTTCCTTAGACTTCACTCCCAAGCCTCCAGGAATTTCCCAACCTGGAGCTACCAACCCAAGTGGGAAGAGATATACATTTTAACTTTTGTATATGGTTTTATAGTACTGGGTACCAATTAATGTAAGCCGCCCTGAGCCTGCTCGCAGGGAGGGTGGGGTATAAATAGAGCCAATAAAATAAATAAATAAATAAATATGACAGTGCATTTATATTTCAATTTTGAAAGAAAGAAGTTACTTCAGAAGAAGAGGTTGTTAAGGACTGAGATTGATATTTTCTTTATGGATTTATGTTTGCTGCTACACACACACGAATGGACTGTGCTCACATACACACATAGGCTCAGAAAGCTGTACAAATCACCTGTTGTGACATTACACATAGAAGGTGCCTGCACTAAACCTTACATGTTAATAAGGTTTCAAATACACTGCTGTCAGCCGGGTGAAGAAAGCACACATCTCCATTACGGTCAGCAAACAACAACTTGAATGGAAGCAGCCCCCATTGCTGAAGTGTTCAAAGCCACATACTCCACATCTCTGCTTTACATCTGAATTGACATTTCCTGCCAGATTTACCTTTGATGACCAGGGAATGGCCAAGCTTCATCTGCACATCAAGGAGGTTCCTTGGCGCCAAGTCTTCACACTTGCCCCGATGCCCTACTTTGAGTTAGATCTTAAGTTACAATATTGCCCAACCCTTTAGGTTGCCACCTCTTACTACATGCAACCGATATGATCAGTTTTGGGATGGACTAACAGGTAGGTGGGTCCACAGGTTGGCACAGTTGCCACCCACCCAAAGATCCACCTATAAAAGATAAGGACCAGTCACCTGGTGCTTGCTAGCCACCTTCCCCCAACACCCCCTGTCTGCTTTGAACTCCTCTTTTGTCCAGCTTCCTATATCCAAACCCTTGACTCCACTTGCTCTCTTAATCTGCAGTTAAGAGACCCACACATGCTGGCTGGTTCTAGCTGTGTGTTAAACTCCCCTAGCATCATATTTTCTGCCCCTCCAGTCTTCATTGGGACGAACAAGCTTCAGGACAGATAAGTATCACCCTTCATCACAATACCTGCTAATGCAAAAGTGACTATTTTTAATTCTGTATTTCCAAGAAACTTGCTTGAATGTGTGCATATATCAGTATTGTTTGTATGTGATATAAATATTCTTAAGTAGAAGACAGATTATTTTGGAAGCATCAGCCTCGACTCATTTTACTGGTAATCCTTTGGAGTGAACTGGACCTTGGTAGTTGGCAAGACCCAGATTAAAATTTGCCAACTGCTGTAGATAAACCAGTTCAGCTAACAAGGTGGTTTTGGGGAATGCCCTGAAAGTGACATCACAGGAAGGGGTGTGGTTTGTGGTGCAGTGTGTTGGAGGAGACATCATTGAAAGGGGTGAAGTTTGGGACGTGACATCACCTGACTTTTGACATGTAAGTGACATCACCGGATGTGCCATCACAAAAGTGATGGCCCATCCTTGCTCCTGGCTCCACCCCCAAAGTCTCTTGGCTCCACCTCCAAAGTCCTGTATAGAAACACTATTTATTATTTATTTATTTTATTTTTTTATTTCATTGTATTTATACCCCGCCCTCCCTGCAAATGGGCTCAGGGCGGCTTACACACGGCACAAAGTGCATATTGTATATAAAATAGATAAAACAGTTAAAATTCAATTCCTTCGGATGCAAAGATAAAACTCCCCAACATCTTGCATAACAGAAGGGGAAAGCTAGAGCCGTAAATAGATGTTACCTGGCCCTCTGGCGGCCCCAGCCAAACATTATTGTGGTGCATCCCCCTTAAATTCCTGACGTGAAATATCATCTAGATTCCCTAGAGTGGCTATAAGAAAACTTGGCATTTTTCCTTCCAAGCAGCTGCAGCTAATCTCCTCACCTTAATTGGTGAGGGTGGCAGCAACACTGAAACAGAGACAAGGCTTCAGGAGAAGAGGCAGCCTCTTCCACTCACTGGGGCTGACTGATGAGAGACTTTTCCTTCCCTCTTTCTTCTTCCTGCATGCCTGCCAATCTTCAGCCAAGGACAACTCCAACTTCAGGGGCTCAGTAAGAACTGCTCCATGTGGTCAGAAATTTGCCTCCGTGTTTTAACTTTTTGTATATGCTTTTATTAGCTCTCCTAGTTGTTTTTAGGGCTTCTGCCCGCAGCAGCAAAGGGAGATACAGTTGTGTTTTATCTATGCTTCCCATAAATAAAACTGCGTTGATTTTTGGAGAAAACTGACATGTGGGACGGTGCAGCTGGCAATTGTTTTCTTACATCCTGGGAGAGAACCCAAGGACCAGGAGGTCTCCTTGAGAGGAGCGACCCCATTTACCAGTCCGGGGGAGTGAAGTAGCTAGCTTTCAAGGTGAGTGGACCGGGGGGCTAGACGCCAGATGCATACAAGTCACCGTATATTTCCCAAGTTGACCTTGGCAACCCTCGGTGTACTTGTTTATTACAATATTTATTTTCTGCTTCTTGCGCCAGTGTATAAATCTCTTAAAAAAAAACTCTATTAGGCTATCACAATAAGTAACCTTATAATTCATGTAACAAGTTATCTCATATCCTTTTTTCTTCCATATACCCCCTCCCACTTCTGACTTCCCACAGTGCTCAAACTTCCAATTCCCTCTTAGGTCACCCCCTTTCCCAATTCTGTAATATTATATATTTATTACAGGTACCGTATCTCTTTATCTCTAAATCTATATACGTTTAAACTTAATCTAAATAGCCCTCGGTCTTAATAACTGTCTAAGCATAATAAATTGTTTTTAACATCCCAATATTTCTCCATATAGTCTTTAAAGTCCTTCCAATCTGCAAAAAAGTCTTCTGCTTCTTGATTTTTAAGCTTTCTTGTCATTTTGTCCATTTCAACCATAAAAAGTAACTTCTTTAACCACTCCCAAATATCAGGAGTTTTTTCTTGCTTCCAACATTGAGCGTACATCATTCTAGCAGTTGTAATCATATACCACATTAAAGTTCGTTTTGCAATATTGACTTCTTCCATTCTAAGTCCCAGAAGAAACACTTCCGGTTCCATCTTAATTTTGTGTTTCATAATTTTTTCCATCTCTGAATGGACCTTGGCCCAGAAACCTTTTGCTTTATCACATGTCCACCACATATGGTTAAAAGAACCTTCTATTTTCTTACATTTCCAACATTTGTTTGATAGATTACTGCTTATATTTGCTATCTTTTTTGTGTGTCATCTACCATCTATACATCATCTTATAGCAATTCTCTCTTAAATTATTACATGTTGAAATTTTCATTGCATTTTCCCCTAAAAATTCCCAGGATGACATGTATATTTCCTTATTCATATTAACTGCCCATTTTACCATCTGCTCTTTCACTGTTTCATCTTCTGTATAACATTTTAACAATATCTTATGCATCTTAGAAATCATCTTTTTACCTCCTTCCACCCACAAATTCTCAATTTCATTATATTTTGCCCTGAAACCAAACTCCTTTTTATCTGCTTTAAACAGATCATAAACCTGTCTATATTGCAACCAGCCATACTTATAGTCCATTTCTTCTTCTGATTTCATATCAAACGACTTTCCAGCAGGTTTCAAAATGTCTCTATATTGTAGCCAGTCTTCTCCTTTATAAAATGGATAAGGTTTAATTTCCTCCATTGGTATTATCCAGAGTGGTCTCTCGTCTGAAAAAAACCTTTCATATTTAATCCAAGTGTCATGTATCATTCTTCTGATAAAATTGTGTTTAAAAAAACTATCCATTTTTGCTTTTCCATACCATAAATAAGCATGCCATCCAAATTTACAATCATGCCCTTCTAACGCCAACAATTTTCTGTTATCTAAAGTAATCCATTGTTCCAACCAATTTAAGCATACTGCATCATGGCATAATTTAAAGTTTGGTAACTGGAATCTCTTAATGCAATTAAAATGAAATATTAAAACAGAATCTTGACAACAAATTTTAGGTATTAACACCTAGTATGTTGTAAAACTACAAACTAATTCACAATTAGTAGCAGATTGGCTCAGGATTTATTTTCTTTTTATAGGTTAAAGAACCTTTTCCTGCTTTTCAGTAACACGGACTCTCTGAGTATGATCTTAAGCAGAGTTACACCATAGCCCAAAAGAGGGCATTGTGTCTGTTACAGTATTAGAAGTAGTGAAAAACATGATAACAAAATCACTCCAACTGTCACTCCAAACCACACTAAGCACAGTAGAATGAATGACCCAGTAGTGCATTGTGGTTATGTGTGCGGAATCTAATCTGGAAGAACCGGGTTTGATTCCCCAATCCTCCACTTGCACCTGGCTGGATGACCTTGGGTAAGTCATAATTCTGGCACAGCTGTTCTTGAAAAAGAGCAGTTTTTGTAAGAGTTCTCTCAGCCCCACCTACCTCACAGGGTGTCTGTTGTGGGGAGGGGAAGGAAAAGGACTTTGTAAGCCGCTCTGAGACTCCTTTGGGTAGTGAAGGGCAGGGTATAAATCCAATCTCTTCTTCTTCTTTAAACTGCTGATGTCATCTACCAACTCTCTAGGGAAAATAATGAGCTGCGTCCTTTCTCCAAAAGCCCGGCCAACTATGACTGTACCTTCACTGCAAGACCAATCCTGTGAACTCTAATATCTTACTTCCAGTTTAAGGGGTCCTTTGAATCAGAAGTGTTGGTACTTCACTATGGAGGCAGGGACCAAAGGATCATTGGAACAACTCTCCAGTTTCTATTGTAAACTCTTTCCAGGGATACTTCTATATCAGGCACCAAAATCACAAGAAAAGGTTAGACACCAGTATGAAGGGCTACTGTGGTTCACAAAGTCACTTGTGTAGCATTAACCAGAAGGGTTCCTGGTTGAAGATAATTAGTTAATATTAACAAAATTTCATTTGTAAACACAAATAATATTTACAACAAAGAAGAGTAATTATAGAAATCAATCATTGAGCCAAGTATTTGTTTAATAGACAGGGATATTTGCTGGCTTTCCTTCTTTTAAATGCATGAAGTCTGTTAGTCAAGATACTATCACCAAATACCATACTCTTTCATGCATTTGGATATGTGACTCCCCACAAATCTTGGAGCTTATATTCACAGTGTTCTGCTTAAAATATAGTATGGCCAGCTGCCTCAAGCTGCTGAATTTAAAAGTACCAGGGACAGTAGGGTGCTCTAAAAACCCTCAAAATTTGACCTCCATCTCTGAAAAGGAAAGGGTGGGTGTGTCCTAAATGAAATTTCCCCAACAGTAGTCCATTAGCTCACCCAGAAAAATAAACAAGCAAAAACTGGGCTCCATAAGTGAAACCAGATGCACCCAGGAAGAGGAAATTTCATTTTTGCCCAGGGCAGGAAGACAGCTGGATAAATATAAGGAATGGGGTGGTTTTGATCTGTGACTAAAGCTACAGACATTTCCAAATATTGTAGGAATTATAGCCAATCAAGTGCTGGAGAAGACTCTTGAGAGTCCCTTGGACTGCAAAAAGATCAAATCAGTCAATCCTAAAAGAAATCAGCCCTGACTGTTCCCTGGAAGGCCAGATAATGAAACTGAAGCTCAAATACTTTGGCCACCAAATGAGAAGGGAGCACTCACTGGAGAAGACCCTGATGCTGGGAAAGATTGAAGGTCAAAGAAGACGGGGACAGCAAAGGATGAGATGGTTAGACAGTGTCATCGATGCAACGAACATGAAATTGAGCCAACTTCAGAGGACTGCAGAAGACAGGAGGGCCTGGCGGGAGATGATCCATGGAGTCGCGAAGAGTCGGACTCGACTGTGCGACTGAATAACAACAAGACCTTTGATTTAGGATTACTTGGAAACCAATGTGAATCAATTGGAATATCTAGCTGATACATTAAAAAAAAGGTAAATGTATGTGAATGTATTCCTATGGCTACCTTATGAGGGATTCTCCAATATGAAAAGCAAAGAATCTGATCCAGGACTTACAAACAGTTGGATTCACTAATGCCAACAGTTGAAGTTCCCTTTGAGTCCAAAGACTCAGGCTAGAAATTACATCCAGCAACACGTGACATCAATTCTGCTCAAAATCCCAGAAGTAATGCATGTACTTGGGCAGCAGGATGGCCAGAGTGTTGCCAAAGTGCTTATATAACATCTGGGCTTTTGGATGGGTGTGATATTACATGTTGCCAGGTATCATTTCTACCCATTTCTCCAAATGCTCCGGGGATGCTGGTCAGTGGTGTGACATCCCTAGTGGATCTCCAGGCTGTAACCCACTGGAGTCCAACCCAGAGATTTCTTACTGCTTCTGAATAATGTGGTGAGCAGAACTCCATCTGTTCCTTGCTTTCTGCTATAATTGGAGATGCCAGAGAATTAGGGAATGCCTGAGATATAATTGGTCCCTGGGAGCTTGAGAGCCACACATAGAAGGTATATGCAGTACTTACCCCTGTTAATGCAGTGATAGCCTGAGACAGAGTGCAAGAAGTCATTCCTCAGAAAATAAGGAAGTGTGAAATGGCTACAAAGTTGAGTAGTTGAGGCATAATGGCATCCTCCATCAGGATATCTACTCATGTATATTCTTACCAGGTTGCACTCTGATTGGGTGTCACAAACTGTGGTGCCAGTCAAAGGGAGTCCAGAACAGGCCGAGGTCAGGAGCCAAGAAGACAGTGCAAAGTCCAACCAAGCCTGGGTCAGGAGCCAGAAACACCAAGCCAAGCCCAAAATCACTAACCAGAAGCGTCGTCCAAAGCAAGCCGGGGTCAGGAGCCAGGAACACAGAACAAAGTCCAAAGCCAGGGGGTCCGAGGTTCTAGGTGCATGATCTGAGCCAAGGTGGATGCGAGTGGTATGAAGCTGACTCGTTGAATCCACAATGAGTACTGCCCAGAGTGTGGAGTTAAATGCTGCTACCAATTAGCCAGCTGCACGATCGCCCAGGCTCCTGTTAGAACTCTGGGCTAGCCAAGCATCTTCCCTGTAGCCTGGCCTCTCCTCGCTTGGTTGCTAAGTTTTGCTGTAGTCGCTCCCTTAAATGAGTCACACGTAGGGGTGAGCCAGCTTGCAATTCTTCTCCCTTATCTGAGCCAGGTGTAAAGAATGCTAAAACAGGCAAGTGCCAGCTATCCTCCTCTGCTGCTTCAGAGGGGCCAGCTGCGGTTTCTGCAAGATCTTACAGTTCTGTCAGCTCTCCCTCATCCATGCCCGTGACATGGGGTCAGCCTTCCACCCTTCACATTCTGACTCCCAATCTCATTCAGGGGAACAGCAGGAGCCAAAATTGGGAAGAAACAACATTGTGTGATACTCTTTATTACCCTAATCATTTTGGATTTTATTTTTTATTTTTTTACCATAGAAGTGCATCAGCTCTGACTTATCATGGAGCTGCATTTGCGATCCAGGATTGGGGAGAAATCTGGGGAGGCCTTCTCACTTGGCCATTTATATCTGGGGGCACAGGGGGGTGGGTTCCATGCAGAATCTGAAGGCCAGCCAATCTCTTCATAGCTGGGCCATCTTGGGAGAAGCAGAGCTCCAGGCAGACCTGGACCCCTAATTTCTTACTCTGGTCATCTTCTCCCCTCTTTATTAGGGCTGCCATCTGCTTTCCACACCAGTTTCCCCTTAAGCAGGTGTGCTGGGGGATGGGGTATATCTGGCGGTAGGTGGGCTGCTTGATACAGGACCCATCTCTATGTTGTGTCAATGGTCCTGCAGTTGTATTCTATAAAATCTGTGGCCAGATTTCCCCCCCAATTGTTCTGTCATGTTCTGCCTCCCTCTCCTTTGCTCCCTTCATTGCCACTGGGTTCTCAGTGATGGCCAGGGGTGTCAAACATGTGGCCTGTGGCTCCTAACTAGCCTGCGAGCAACTGGCTCTCACCTGCTCCCTTGTCCCACTCTTCTGCTTCCTTCTCCCTCACAGATTGTTTTGCCATTCTCTCTCAATCACACAGGAGCTACAGAGCAAACCCCCTCTTCCCTCCATTGGCTGAGGCTCCTCTCCCTTCCCCTTCCCTTGAGGAGGGAAGGAGGGCAAGAGTGAGAGCTTACAGGCTCTCTCAATTGCTCAGCAGAGCTACTGAGCCAAGCCTCTCTTCCTTCCATTGGCTAAGGCTCTTCCCACTCTTTGTCCCCTGGGGAAGACAAGGGGTAGGGAAATAACGAGAGCCTCCTTTGCCCAGATCCCTCAATCACACGGGAGAGATACAAAGCACCTTTAAAACTAACAAAGTTTTATTCAAGGTATGAGCTTCTTGTCTTGCTACAGAGAGTTTTGTTGGGCTCGTTATGCTGTGGTTCTCCTGGGTGCAGCTGGGTTCCTCTCCTCTTTTTTGCTGTATTCATACCCTCTTTCTCAGTAGGAAAGCAATGTAAACTATTTACAATAGTAATAACAACAAGCCAGTGAGGTGGATTAGGCTGGGAATGTGAGTCCAGACCAAGTTCACCCAGCACATTTCCTTTGTAGACTGGGGGTTTTGAACTTAGACTTCCCAGATAGTAGGCTGATACAGACCACTATACATGGCTGTCTCTCTATTCTTGCAGTACCTCATAGGAGTTGTAGTTATTTTTCTAGTTTTGTAGACAAACACATAGCCCTCTATCTGTGTCATGGTGCCTTCACATGTTCTTAACCAGCATACAAAAAGCAACTTAGCAATGCCCAACCATTTCATATTTTCTCTTGGGTCTTAGGCCCTGAGCATTGACCATGAGATTTCTGTAATGAATGTCAATAAATTGAAAGTAGGTTTGAAACCTACAGATACATACCTGAACAACACCTGAACAGCACTCTGAAGATTGCTACACCACATTGTCTCCAGATTTTGATGCAATAATTCAGAGCAAGAGATGTCAGTGATCAAAGATTGTTAAATAAACAAAATATGTAAGAGTGCTAATGTTTTAAGCATGCTATATTTTAAATTTAACAAAAATGTGTTTGTGTATACTTTATGTGTTCACTACCTGGCATTACTTTTTCTGACACACATAGCCCAACCTAACAAGGTTGCATTTATGTCAGATCTGGCCCTCATAACAAATGAGTTTGACACCCCTGTCCTAGATTGTCAGACGGCTTCACATGTTCTTAACCAGTGATGTCAATGGTCAATGGCACTTTCCCCAGTCTCCATCTTCCAACTGCTCCTGTTTTGCAATCCTAGACATGTAAAATCTACCAGTCCATACCTAAGCTGAAGATTTCATGCCTCCCAATAATTATCAGATGAGAAGGGTTTCAAAGGTGGGCCGTTGCTATTCTCATTCCAAATTCTACCACACCCATTATAGACTGCTGAACATTCTTAGCCATGTGCTGTATACCTTTGTCTCTGCCGTGGTTTCTATGCACTGTGTTAAGAGCCAAGAGTGTTGTATTATTTGGGCTAAACTAGGAAAATATAATTGTTCCCTGACATATTATAGTGTCATTTATGTTTGAAATGATCACTTTTGGTTTTTATCCCCCCATGTTTTATTTTCGGTTTTCTAAATACATACAAAGTATATGCAGACAAATCTATATCCATTTGAGTCTATAACATCTACTGATTATTTATCCATATATATAAATGCTTCCACCTTTCAACAATTTTTTTTCATCTTTTCCTTGAAGCATAATGCTTAATTTATCAAGTTCTGCAGTCTCTAATAATCTGTCTAATAAGCTGTCTAAGAAGGGACTCCTGTTTCCAGTATTTAGCTAGTAGTATTCTAGCTGTAGTCAATATAAATATTATCAAAAAATTATCTTTTTGATTATAACCTTCCAAAATCATATTCAGCAAAGCTACTTCAGGGGACAAGCCAATTGTTACACACATCACTTCCGAGATGAATTTCTGAATCATCTTCCAGTAGTTACTTACTTTCACACATCGCCACCATATGTGAAAAAAGTTCCGACATTCGAACAACATTTCCAACATATATTAGGTAGTGCAGCATTACATTTAGCTATCCTATCTGGTGACCAGTACCAGCGGTGTGCTACTTTATAAATGTTTTCTTTACAGTTGATAGCTCTTAGGTATTTAAGAGATTTCCAAGTACTGGACCATTTATCCTTTTCTATGCAATGCCCAATATCTTTCATCCAAGCCACTATTGAAACACTAACTTGCTCATCTAGAGTATATTCTTGTAACAGAAAGCTATACATTTTTTGGATCATTTTGTCACTACTTGACAGCCAGATCTTATCTAGTTGAGTCTTGGAGTCTTGGAATGCTGCACGTATATCTTTCAAGTGTATCGACTGAAGTTTTGACATTTCCCACCATGATAATTTAATCTTATATAATGATAATAAACTCTCTTCAGATTTTAATTTATTGTTTTCATCTAGTAGGGTTTCATAGCTCTCTCTATCCATCATCATCATCATCATCATCATCATCATCATCATCATCATCATCATCATCATCATCATCTACACAGAACATCTTCAACAATATCTTACTTTAAAACAAAAAACAAGTAGTTGGCAGATATCCTGAACATCTTGCTTTCTAATGGTACACTCATACAAACAAGGAATATCTCTCTCTTTTTTTTTTTTGCAGACAATGGCTTTTAGTAGGTGGAAATAGGAAAGGAGGGCACCACAGGTCCCTGCAGGAGATTAATGGCAGCGGAGAGCTAGGGCATGGGCCACCATGCGGACCAGCTTGTGGAAGGCATCGTGGGTGGCAGGAGTGAAGTCGTTGCTGAAGTGGGACACCAGGATGATGATAAGGACATCACAGAGAAGCTTGAATTTCTCTGAGTTCTCTGGTAATTTTCCAGGGTAGATTCAGGGTCCAGGGGTATACCGTCAACAAGTCGCGAAAGACTTCAGCGGCAACGTCCTCCACACTGCGTCTGGGCCCGGTATTGGTGGTGATCTGTGTTGAGAAAGAGACTAATACTTTCTGTTTATGAATTTATATCTGCTGACACACACACTACATGAACTGTGCACACACATGTATATCCATAGGCATAAGGAAAGCTGCTTGCATTACCTGTTGTGAGAGATTTCACATAGGGGACACTTGCCTGCATTTTATGTTAATTAGGTTTGCACACACATTCAGATCCTAGCCTTATGGGAAAGAGAAGCTCATTTCGCCATTGTTAGCAGAAATGACAACCAAGGAGAGGAAATCCCCCATTGCTGAAGGACTTGATGTCACGCAGTACGTGGATCCGATCAGCATCTGAATTGCATCTGAGTTGCCATTTCCTGTTGGATGGTGCCTTGATTGCCTGGGAAAGCCAAGATCTATCTGCACATCAAGAAGGGTCCAGGATGCCAAGACTTCACACCTCACCAGATGGCTTTCCATGAGTTAGAGTTTAAAGTTTCAAATATTGTCCACATCCCTAGGGTACCTGCCCCTTACAACATGCACTAATGACTGAGGTTATGGGATGGACTTACAGGTAGGTGGGTTTACAGAATGGCAAGGTTGCCAACCACCTGGAGATTTAACTATAAAAAGCAGGGTCCATGTGATGGGTCTTTTGCTAGCTGCAAACCCCTTCACCATCCACTGTCTGCTTTCTTCCCCTAAAGTCCAGCTTTCTATCCAAGAATCCTTTTGTCTATTTCTGATCTCTTGGTGTGCGCAGCCAAAGAGGTCCATGCTTTGCTGGCTGGTTCTAGCAAGTGTGTGAAATAGAAATATCCCTAGATACTATTTTTCTTACCCCTCAATTCTTCATTGCAACAGACAAGGCTTCAGGAAAGATAAGTATGAACATATACCTACCTACCTACCTCCTAAGTAAAAGAGAATTATTTTTCTATTTCTGTACTCCTAAAGGAACTTGATTGTATGCGTGAGAGAATCTGATTTTGTGTGTATGTGATTTTTATATTCTTCAGTAAAAGACAAATTGCTTTGAATTCACCAGTCTGGGGTGGATTAGGACCACCATAAACTTTGGCGAGAACCCATATTAAATTTAGTTGCCATCTGTTGTAAATAAAGCAGATTGGCTAACATCTGGTTCTCTTCATCAGTCCCGTACATCATGCTTAACTGCTGATCATCAGGAGCTCTGATTCTCTGTTTTGGAAAAGTATTGAGCTCTCAAACAAGAAATCATGAAGCCATAATGCACAAGCCCACCACCACTGTTTCAGTTACACAGAAGTCCACAGTTCATCAAAAAATCTAATTGGTAGCCTATATTTCATGTTTGACATTTGCAATCAAACTATGATCGAACCCTGAACATGCATTGGGGTGACCCAATGCAGAAACCCGGAGGAGCCATGAGGATCCGTGCTCTAGAACCGTGTTTTTGAAGAATGGTGTTGTCACGAAGATAAGGATCCATGGATTTTTGTGGTACTAGCTGTTGCCATGGACATGTTATGTGATTTGTTGTTGTGTTCATGGTGACCCAATGCCGAAACCCTGAGGATCCATGAGGATCCGTGCTCTAGAACTGTGTTTTTGTAGAATGGCGTTGCCACAAAGCTGTGGATCCATGATTTTTGTGGTACTAGCTGTTGCCATGGACATGTTATGTGATTTGATGTTGTGTTTTGGGAGACCCAATGCAGAAACCCTGAGGATCCATGAGGATCTTTGTTTCAGAACCGTGTTTTTGCAAAATGGTGTTGCCAGAAAGCTGTGGAATTTGTAAGGAAACAAAGGAGCTGAGATGGAGCTGATCTGGTGATAGCTACACACATTCCAGAAATACCCGAGCCAATTCCAGATTATATGGATAAACATATGGAGCAGAGGTCCATCAGTGGCTATTAACCAGAAGGTATAGAGAGGAACTCTCAGGCTGGGGCAAGTGATGCCCTGTATTCTTGGTGCTTGTGGGGGGGAGCAACAGTGGAAGGGCTTCTAGTGTCCTGGCCCCACTGCTGGACTTCCTGATGGCACCTGGTATTTTTGGCCACTGTGAACCGCGACAAACTGCTGTAAAAATTCATGTAATCTTGTGACAGTAAACTCATCACAAACTTCAGATCATGAACTACAAATGGGGCAAAATACATGATGAATTTTACTTCTTGATTGGCTTTGTGCCCATCCTTATTTTTAATCAACTAAATTGAGATGGAATGCATGGTTGAGAAACATGTACAACATGGTTTCTTATGAATTGTGGAGAAAAGGACATTTTTTCTCCACATGAGATAATTGGCAGCTTAGACTTTTATTTGTTCTGTTAGGACATCTTCCATCTAAGAAAGTTTATGAAGCTATTTATGCAATTTCAAAAATACCAGCAATAATTAACCCCACAAATGACATAACTAACAACCAGCAAGAGGTAAAAATATCAATTTACTTGCTGTTCATAAGAGCTTAAGCTCCCATTTCAAATGCCTTTAAACCACAATGAACATCTTTTGGAAGTTTCACAAGCAAGGGAATGGTGCCATCTCTGTTACGATGTTACTGGAAGTAAATCACATAGTAAAACTCCTCTTCTTCATTTCATTTTACATGTTCTGTGAATCTCAAAAAGGATCAAGCAAAGAAGTTAATGAGTACTCCAATTAGGTGAGAAAACTCTGATAAAAATACCTTCCATCTGTGAAAATTACTGGTAGATCCAAGACATTAAATCTATAGTCATGACTTTCCTTACAAAGTGACCAGAGCCACCATGGGCCCAGGCCACCAAACTCCCTGTAGCCAAAAAGGAGGATGCTGCAGCCAACCAGTGCTGCCACATAGAACTTATTTATTAATTTATTAAATTTGTACCCTGCCCTACCTCCAAAAATAGGCTCGGCAGGGCTCACAATATAAAATCAACAACAATAAGAACATCCACCACCTCCCACCGCAGGCTGCCAAGCTTTGATTGCTGACAGCACCGCCACTGCCTGAGGTAGGCCACCGAGTCTCCACTAGCGTCCAAACCTCTGCCCACCACGAGGATTGTCATTGAAGCCCAAGAAAAGGAGCAACAGATGCAGCTCCTTCCTCTCCGAGCTTCCAACATCGAATGAAGAGGCAGGAGCAGCTGCTAAGCATGCTGGCTCCACCCCCAGCCAGAACATGGATCCTGCTATGCAGCATCTGGGCCTGCTGTTCCTCCTTCAAAGGAGGCAAAGGTGGCCCCCCACAGCATGGCCAGGAGGCCGGCTGCCAGACAGAGGCAAGATTGCATAACTCACCGAAGAAGTGAGTTCGCTAAAGTTCTTGCTGAATGTTAATGAAATGTGTCATATGATGTGGAAAGAATTTTCAGAAATATAGAAGTGTTTGGGTTTAAAAGGAACAAAATCGGTTATGAAATCCACATATGTATATCTGGCTCTGCTCTGGCTAGCAACACTGGCTTGACCTTTCTTTCACTGAAGATGTATTCAACATTCCATTCCCAGCCCCAGGGGTGTGAGATTTTACAATAAGCAGCTGGCTTGAGAAGTGACAGAACCCCAATTTCCCAGACAATAAAGATGTGTGGCCATTTGGGCACCTGGCAAGATAAGACTAGCCTCCTGAGAGACAGAGAGTTCACACACCCACCCCGCTTTCATCTCTCTGACACCAAAAAGACAGTTTATTTCCCCTGATTGAGGAACACCTGGAAAAAACAATGACACTGTATTGATCCTGTGAACTTTTGTTGTGTGTGTGTCTAAGGAAACAAAAGTTCCTATAATACAATCTAAACTGCTAGGAAATAATTTTTGCAGATAGGCAATTTCCACTTCCAGATGCTAATTAACACCTGATATAGTCATCAAAAGAACTCCTTCTTTGATCTCTGGTATAAATATGGGTCAGTTACGACAGACTCTCAGCTGAATCCGAAAGGAATCAGTTAGAGAGGGCCTCTCGACGCGCTTGCATGGGGTGGGAAAAACTTTGCTTTGCATGTTTATTTTTCTGTGTGTATTATATCAAATGTTTAGGAATTAGAACTCTGAATGTTTTGCTATAATAAAGATTAGTTTATTTTAGTGATTTCCAAGCTTGCACATCTGCCTTTGGTACGGGGCGACACTCAGGAGACACACACGAACTGAGGGGGGAGTGTGGGTGACTTGGGTAAGCACGCTTTCACAGACAATGTGCAGACACACACCCACACCTCCAAAAATCTCACGACATATGACACTTAAAAGAAATAGAAGGCAGCCGTACCACTTGCCCGTTGACATTTGGGCAAAGGAGAAAGACAAGAAGAATAGCAGCAAGAGCCTGAAGTTTCATCACAGCTTCTCCTGGGTGCCTTTCAACTGTGAAGTCACTGATGTGAATACTGAGAACCTTGAGCTGCCATATTTATAGCACATGTCTGTCCATAAATTCCAAGCAGATTTGACCCACACATAATACCTCCATTGTCAAGAAGACTGAATGTTTTTGCCAACATGGAAAAGTTAGCTTCTCAAAACCACCATCACGTGGAAAGAAATCCTCGAGTCCTGGAAAGTAAGATGCATTATTCTTCCATAGTTGCTGTTAATCAATATCTCTCTCCTCCCCCTTGTTCTAATTTTCTTAAGCCAAATATCCAGAGAGCTATGATTTGGCACATCCAGGAAAGTCTTAATGACTCCGGGGGCTCTGGACAAAAATGGGCCCCCAGAATCAAAATGGGCCCCCAGAATCACTGCCTCACCACCAAAGCTGCTGAGTCTTGTGAGCAAAAATTCTACTTTGTGAGCTACTGCCATTAACTTGTGAGTGAGCAATTTGGCTACTGCATAAATTAGTTTGCTCTGGAGCCATCCTTCCTGAGCTAAGACAAAAACGTGTGAGCCAGAGGCTAAAAACTGTGAGCTAGCTCACTCTAACTCAGCTTAGAGGGAACACTGCTCACCACCCACCACCACCCTGACATAGCCAAACAAAGGGTGATCCTCAGCCAATGCAAGGTGGGTTGGAGTCACTGCTGCCACTGGAAGCTAGCTGCACACAAGATTGTTGGGCCAGGTTCAGTGGCAGCAGGAGCTTTTCCTCCTCCTCTTCTCTCCACGGAGGAGTGGGGCTGTGGGTGGTTACCCCCCCAAGTGTAGGACAGGGGGCAGCTGTTCCTGTTGACCTTTGGCTCTGACAATCCCTGGGCACACCACTGTATCAATAAAATATGTAGCCACAAGAGAGAAGGTCTTTTCTATGGTGGCAGCCCACTTAAGGAATTTTTCTTCCAATAGAGCCAGAGGTGTGTTAAATCAATTTCAGCAAGCTTAAACAGGTGTCACTGGACTTCTGCTTATAGGCCTTGCCTTGATTGTTTTATGTATCAAACTAAAGCATTCCTTTTTCAGATGGCTTTTAACCAAGAATTTTCAACTGGGGGGGGGAGGTTTTCTTGCGGCTTTACCTTTAAAAAAACAAGTCTTCTCTTTGTAGTTCCCTTTTCAGACGAATGCGACAAGTGTCAGGATCCAAAATATGGTGATTTTTAAAAATTACTTAAGGAATGAGATGTTCCTGAACTGTCTTCAGCCTAACAAAATCCAAGTCCGGTGGCACCGTTAAGAACAACAATTTTTTATTGCCCCTATAGTTGGAAATAACAAGACAGACTGTTGTTGGGATAACTATGGCCAGCAAATAAACAGCAAGGGACAAACTGTAAAAGCAGAGATCTGAACATGTCCCCTTCTTATACCAAACTAGGTGAGCATTGAGCCGCTCACGCAGGCCCAAAAAATGCAAGGCTGTTGCCAGGCAACCCAGCATGCCACTCGCCCCTTGATGGAGCCCACCTCCAGCTGCAGAACTTGAGGGATGACACGGGCAGGGGGGTGTCAAAGGTTGCTAGCATAATGCCACTGGGGGATTCTCTTGCCAGATGGTTGCTGCAAGACAGCCCGCCCCCCAATCAAGGGGATGTCTGCTACCTGGTGCTCCCCACCTGAGCAATTCCTATCTCCTACCTGCCATATGATCACCTAGTTAATGGTTCCACCCTGCCAATTGCCTAAGACCACCGTCCACAGATTGAGGTGGGCAAAAACAACCCCAGCTCAAGGCCAATTTGAGCGAGTGGCGAAAAATTCCTAGCTGGCCACAAATGTGACGACCATCAAAGCCCAATCTAAACAGGGCGGGTGGGTGAGCTGAGTGAACAGTGAAGTCTGAATACAGGATCCTGAGGGACAGGAAGACCAACGCCTTGGCTCTGCCCCCAGAAAACCCTGGAGATATTTTCTTCTATTTTCCTTAATTTGGAAGATAATAATCTATGCATATGGAGCTGCGGTGGCTCAAGTGGTTAAGATGCTGAACTGCAGGCTGTGGAAGGTCGGTAGTTCAGCAGTTCGAGACCCGAGTGTGCCGCATGACAGAGTGAGCTCCCGTCTCTAGTTCCAGCTCCTGCCAACCTAGCAGTTCGAAAGCAAGACATTGCAAGTAGATAAATAGGGACCACTTCGGTGGGAAGGTAACAGTGTTCCGTGCGCCTTGGTGTTTAGTTTTTTTTATTTTTTATTAAATATAAAAAACAGTTAAAAATAGGAAAGCAAGTCCTGGTGTTTATGCAGGGCAAACAGGGAGGTGTCGATTTTATGTGCTGCTGAGGCTTCCAAGAGGGGCATCCATTTTTCTTGAAGATTGTCAGGAATGGGTTGATTTTCGGATCGTAGGATGCTAGTGGAAACTTTGTCCTGTAAAAAGAAGTCCCACAGTTTCAGGAACCAGTCACTCAGTAGCAGCGTCTTCTTGGATTTCCAATGAAATGCAATAACATTCCTAGCGGCCGCAAGACACAATTCTATCAACTCTCTCATAAGCCTCATAAGCCCATTGGGGGCCTTGGTGTTTAGTCATGCCGGCCACATGACCACGGAAACATCTTCAGACAGCGCTGGCTCTTCGGCTTGGAAACGGAGATGAGCACCGCAACCCTAGAGTCGGGGTCGACTGGCTTTCGAGCAAGGGGAACCTTTACCTTTACCTTAATCTATGCATATACACATATATCACCTACCACTACTTTATAATATGTTCTATAGTAAATCACAACATTTCAAGGGATCTTATGTAACACACTCAGTTTTTATGACCTTCCCCTCTATCTAGGGACAACCTGTTGACTCCATATGCCTAGCAAAGTCTAAACAGCCAGTTGTAATTAACTTGAGATTAAATACTTGATATTATTTGAGAACATATATCACATTGTTTTAAGAGAAATACTTCTGGAACAAAGGGGAATGCTACATTATCATGAAAGGATACTACATTAGCCATCATTTCCCAGAAATCTTGTGCTGTTGGGTTAGGTAGAGGTCAGCAGAAAAACTCTCACCCTCCTAGTCCTTTGCTCATCCCCTCTTACTGGGTTGTGAGGAAAATGCCAGGGAAAGGGGGCTCTGATGCATAACCATGATGTCACTTTCCACGCAACCCACAAGTGAAGGCATCATGTCTATCAAAGCTTTAGCATTTGCCAAAAACTCTATCAATAGAACCTCACCCTGCTGTGTTGACATCATTTCTGTGTTGTGTCAAAAGAGATGCCTTGGAAAAGATAACTTGGAAAAGATAAGTTCCCTACCCACAATAATCTCCTGTCTGTTGCCAGCCATGGGATAATACCACCATAACTGACAAAAAAAAGTGTTTTCTTGGCAGCAAAAACAAGAGTTTCCCAGGGATTTTTAAAATATATAAATCTTTGCTTATGGCTCCAGTGCCAAGGGGAAGGGTCAAGGTAAGCACCCAGGTCAAAAATTCATCTAAACCACAAATTATAGTCTAATTTAAAGTTTTTCAGTTGAAATATAACATATGTACACATTTTTTCAAAAAGAGTGGAATAAAATTGCCCATGGCTTTATTGCTTACAGCTGTAGTAAGCCTTGACAGAGCATGGGGAAAGGATCCCGCTCATTGACTGACCTGCCTGCCAGTTGATGATGTGCTGGTGACCTTGGAATGGCAGGTTTTTGATCCCACTAGGGCATGTCCCCAGGCTGGGCGTATCAGTCGCCCCCAAGCCAAAACCCCTTTAAGGGATCCCCAGTCTCAGGAAATGGGTACGCAGGCTGGTTTTCCTGAGAATGAATCCATCCCTCTGCTGATACCACCAAGTTGCGACAAGAAAATCAAGTAGACAACACCCCTGCAACCCCTGCAAAACACCTAGCTAAAAGGCCAGAGTGTGGGCTAAGCTGCCCATGGCCAAAGATGAATAAGTCCAGCACCAAGTCAGGTGAGCTCTAGCTTCATGTGTTTGAATCTGGCCTGCCCCTTCTGCCCAGGAAAAGGGGGATGTAGCCATGGCTGGTCCCTGCACTCACCCCTCCTGCGACGCCGCAAACAGGACCTGGGTGGGTCCAGGACTAAGGTCCCACTGTATTGGCATTTTGGTAGGATTTCCACAAAACTGCAGATTAGGGAGTGGTGGCGCAGGGAGCAAAAGCACCTGCCTTAACATCTAGCGAACAGCCTGTAGGCTGTTTGAGACCCACCACAGCCGGGGTGAGCACCCAGCCCTAGTCCCAGCTCCCGCCCACCCAGCGGTTCGAAAGCCCTAACAACTTGCGAGTAGTTAAATGGTACCTGCCTTAGAAGGCAGGGAGCACCCTCCTCCATTGGGAGGTAAGGTGGGACCTTGGCAGCGGCGATTCGGCGAGCGGCGGTGGCAGAGTGGCATGTAATGGCGGCGGCAGGCGGGGAGGGGAGAGGAAGTAAGGAGACGTAACATCGAGCGGTGGACCGGCGGCAGAGGCAGAGCCAGGAAGTGTAAAGACGCAGCGGCGCAGGCGCGGCAGAGCCTGAGGGACGGAGCCGGAAGCCGCGCCGAGGCGATCTGTGCAACGAATGGGCCCGTCGACTCCAGAAGACCACCTGAGAAAGTCTGAAGGAAAAAACGGATGGAAGAAGCCGAGCCGAAGCCAGGAGCCGAGCCGAGACAAGCCGAAGAAACACCAACTGAATCCCACTGAGTGCTGGTAGGCAGTCCCGCCCCAACCATGTATGTGCCCATAGATAGGGATAATTAAACTTATTATTATTATTATTATTATTATTATCATCTAAAAAAGGATGAACCCTCTGTAAAGAGGTATAGGTGAAAATAAAGTACCTCAACATTTTGGCATGACGAGTGGCATGGCATAATCTTCGTATTAACTGTGTTAAATTATAACACACCTTTATAATACAGTAGTTCAATCAAATAGTGAAGGGGCAGCAGTGTCCATTCTGTAGCATACTTGGCATAGTTGATTTTAAAGCTGTACCCATTATTTTGAAACATCTAACCCTTTAAGATCCTTTATGAACTATGACTTTGGAGGGTAAAACTCCTGTCAAGCTGATTTCAACTTATGGTGACCCCATAGGTTTTCCAAGGCAATAGAAGTACAGAAGTAGTGTTAGCCCAGCTGCCATATATTGGGCTATTTCTGGACTGTGTTATACTAATAAAGTTGATGGAGAGGGCTAATAAAGAGACTGTGTAAAAAGAGTTCATGTTGAGGGCGCCCAGAGAGGGAAAAGATGCCAGTTGAAGACAATGATCTGCTGACTTGATATCACTCCAGAGGTGCTCCCGTGTCTCTTGCTTATCATGTGTGCACAAACACAGGTTTTACAGCAAACACAAGAAACTCATTAAATAGCCCAGACTCCCGGTCTCCACATGAGAGGCTCATCTCGAATCCCCCCCTCAGCCAAACTATAAAGACGTTCCATTCCACATGGAGAATCCACATGGCCAGTGATGAGTCAGCCCTATTGTCTTCGGACTCACCTCTTCTCCCTCCCAGGTACCAACGGTCAAGATAGCCAATAGAATTAAAATTCTCCCCGCTAGCCAATCCCGGACCCGGAGAGAAGGGCCACCAGGTGTAAGCCGCCTGCGACCCTTCCCTCTCTCTCACCAGCAGTTTTAAAACTATGAACGCAGTACGTTCCAGATCTCCATTCCCTTACCTACGTCCTCTGCCTGTCTGCTGTCTCCCCTTATGCCCAGCTTGCTGTATCCAAACCCTTGCCTCGCTTTACACTTTAGTCTGCAGCTAGAGTGCTATACGCGTTTTCAGCTGGTCTGACTACACGCACTTTCTATTTTTCTCCCCACCCTAATTCCTCCCACTGGAAGATTTAGGAGCCGCACATCGCCTGAGGTAAATATTGCCCACCAACGATATTCTGCTAATGCGAACATCCTATACCAAATCTCTCTGTTTTTATTTAGTTCTTGTGTGTGTATGTAATTACGTGTTTTGAATGATACTTAGTAAACTAAAGAGATTTTTACTTCTGTCTCAGTCTCTTTATTGGGAACGTATTTGGGCAGCCCATCGTCTGTATAAATTGACCTGAATCCCGATCATAATAAACTGTGCCAATTGTCTCTCTAAAAGGGCAATTCGGCTAACAGTAGTTTGCTATTGCATACCTCTGTGTAGGAAATCTAGACTTCCTGGGTGGTTTCCCTTCCAAGTACTAATCAGGGATGACCCTGCTTAGATTTCAAGCTCTGGTGAGATTGGGCCAGCCTGGGCCATTCAGTCAAGGTGCCCCCTTCCCCAATTCAACATACACATACACACATAATGCAACATCAACCAGCTCATGCCAACGGCTGCAATCTGAGAGTAAATCTATTTGAGGTTCATAGGACTTGATTCTGAGCAGGCATGGTAGACATGCATAATAGAAATACTGGTCTGGCTCCCTCTGAACTCTGAGACCTGAACCTCTGTGGTGGCCCAGGGCCCTCTAACTCTTTGGCCCTCCCCTGGTTCTGGAGCCTTCAATGATCACCTAAATTTACCTAGAAGATGAGCTGGCTCTGCATTAAAATGCTGAAATATTTACAGAGGCTTCAGTCCATGCCTCAGTTTGACATTCTGAGCGTCTCAGTGAATCAACTTCCCAAATCTGTCATTGTAGAGGCCACACTTCTAATGCTATGGTGAAATAAAAACTCTTTCCAGTTTGGTGTAGTGGTTAAGTGCGCGGACTCTAATCTGAAAGAACCGGGTTTGAGTCCCCACTCCTCCACTTACACCTGGCTGGATGACCTTGGGCAAGCCATAACTCTGGCACAGCTGTTCTTGAAAAAGAGCAGTTTCTGTCAATAGTTCTCTCAGCCCCGCCTACCTCACAGGGTGTCTGTTGTGGGGAGGGGAAGGGGAAGGAGTTTGTAAGCCGCTCTGAGACACCTTTGGGTAGTGAAGGGTGGGGTATAAATCCAATCTCTTCTTCTTCTTTCACTCTGGATTAGCTGCTCTCTGATGGGAAATTTATTAATACTTCATTCTTTAAGGAGGGAGGGAGGGAGGAAATCCCATACTTTCCATCTTCTAGTTCAAGACACATCTCATAGCCATATCAAAAGACATATACAATAAAATGACTTAAGAAAAACAAAGCAAAAACAAGGAAACCTTAAGCCCTATCAGTAGCTCTCCCCAGTAAAATCTCTTACTTAAAAGCCTATGTGAAAATGGATTTGTTTAACCTGATTCCTAAGACATTCAAGGCTAGGCCTGAAAAAAACTTCTTTTTTTAAGGTTAAGCAGAAGTCCAGTGGCACCTTTTCAGTTCTGCTGGAACAGATTAGCATATCTCTGGCTCTTTTGGGAAAACAGTCCTAAAATGGGCTGCTGCTGCTACTACTATGACGACGATGACCAAGAAGAAGAAGAGGAGGAGGAGGAGCAGGAGGAGGAGGAGGAGGAGGAGGAGATTTGATTTATACCCCCACCCTTCACTACCCAAAGGAGTCACAGAGCGGCTTAGAAATGCCATTCCCTTCCCCTCCCCACAACAAACACCCTGTGAGGTAGGTGGGGCTGAGAGAGCTCTGACAGAAACTGCTATTTTTCAAGAACAGCAGTGCCAGAACTATGGCTTGCCAAAGGTCACCCAGCAGCTGTGAGTGGAGGAGTGGGCTTATTTGAATCAGACCAGACTGTCAGCAGCTCTCCAGGATCTCAGCAGGAGATCTTTCCCAACACCCATTGCCTGGTCTTTTGAACAGGAGAGAGCAAGGCTCACATGTGTGTGACCCCCCCCCCCCAATATTTGGAGTGACAATCTTGTGTTGTTGTAAAGTGTGTATTAACTGGAAATATCTTAAAGACTATATTTTATCTTTTGATAGCAGTTAAAGATTAAAATACTTCCAATATTAAAGACCAACAGACAAATATAAAATTAAGGCCGGACACATATGAAACTGCCTTATACTGATTTAGACCATGGCCCATCATGGTCAGCATTGTCTTCTCAAATTGGTAGCACATCTCCACAGTCTCCGGAAAAAGTCTTTTGCAAAATCTTCTGCCTGGCCCTTTTTAACTGGAATTCCTGGGGATCAAACCTGGGAACTTCTGCATGCAAAACAGAGGCTCTTCAACTCAGCCATAGCTGCTCCTCATAGGAAAGGATTTCTTTCTTGTGGCTCAGTGAAATACTCATTAGACTAAGGGTGGTCTTAGCCAGTGAGCAACAGGGACAGCTGGATTCCGTGCTTAGGGGGCAACCACTCACACTTTGTTCCCACAAAGAGCGGGAAGAGCGGGAACCGACCACCACTTGCACCTCTCCCACATGGGGGTCTGACAGCTGGCATCTGATTGCACCAATGGCTGCCCATCAACTTGCATGGAGTGAGGATTATACTGGCTTGACCCTGATGGAGAGGTAGTGGTGACGACAGGGATTCTGGGTCCCCATCCTGAATTTTTGACCAGGGCCCCCAAAGTTCTTGGTGTGCCAAACCCCAGATTTCCTAATGTTCGGCAAAAGAAAATTAGAACAAGGATGGGGAGGGAGATTTTTTTAGTAGCCAGATGAGGATGAATAATGCCCCTTACTTTTTACATTGAAGTTGGCACTAAACTCAAGGATTTTTGTGTGCGTCTGATGACAGTTCTAAGTTAACCTTTCCTTGTTGTCAAAGTGCCTTCTTGACAATGAAGACATTATCAAATGAATACTGAATTTATGGACAGACTCATGGTATAAATACCGCAGCTGAAGGACACCAGTCTTTGCATCAGTGACTTGACACTTGAAAGGCACCCAAATGAAGTCAAGATGGAACTTCAGTTTCTTGCTACAATTCTTCTTGTCTTTCTCATTTGCCCAAATGTCAAGGGGCAAGTGGTAAGGCTACCTTTTTATCTTTTAAAGGTGCCATGTGTCATTAACATTTTCTAAGATGTTCAGTGAGCTTGGAATGAAAGATTTCTTGGAACGTAAGATTTCTAGGAATCCCAAGTCCTTCATCATAAGAACATAAGAACATAAGAGATGCCAAGTTTGGATCAGGCCAAAGGCCCATCCAGTCCAACCCTCTGTATCACACAGTGGCCAGAAATACCAGTGCCATCAGGAGGTCCACCAGTGGGGCCAGGACATTAGAAGCCCTCCCACTGTTGACTCCCCCCCCAAGTACCAAGATGACAGAGCATCACTTGCCCCAGAGTCCCTATCTATACCTTGTGGCTAATAGCCACTGATGGACCTCTGCTCCATATCTATATACTAATACCGAAGTTGCCCCCTGGTGTGCGGATAGCTAAATCCGCACATCGGGGGGGACCTGGGGGAAGGGAGAGGTTTGTGCGCACGTGGGACGGTCCCCAAGTGTGCACAAAAATCTAAAATCAGGGGAAAACCATCGGGGGTATGTTTAAATCCCCCCGAAACGCACAGAGCATCCCCTGCACATGCGCAGGGAACGCTCTGCGACCGATGCTGCCGCCACCGCCGCTTGAGAAGGAAGCGGCGAGCGGAGAGCAGAGGGGGGGCAGAGCGGCGAGGGCCGAGCAGCTCACCACTCGGCCCTCCCTTCGGAGCAGGGGGGAAGGAGAAAAAGCTGCCGCCGCTTGGGAGGGAAGCGGCGAGCGGCAAGCAGGGAGGGGGGCCCAGAGCGGAGCCGGGGGAGGGGGAAGAGAAAAAGCTGCCGCTGGCACCGCCGCCTAGAGGGAGCATTGTTTGCCAGGCACATGTGACAATGACTTGGCAACCCTGAAATCTCACTTACTCGGGGAGTCAAGCCCACAGAATTTCGTTGGGTCCATTTCTGAGCAAGTGTGTTGCGGGGATTGCTCTGCGTTTCGCGGGTTTAGGGTGGGCGGGGGGATTCTGTTTTGCTTTTACTCGCAAGCGGAAATCCTGCTGACTTCAGTGGGGTCTACTACTTCCAAGTAAGCATGCACCTTCAGTTGTTCATCCTTCTCCCGTGCGGCCCGTTCCTTGGCTTGGGAGAAATCAAGGGTGCTTCCTTCCAATGTTCCTTCCAATGTTCCTTCCAATCAGATAAGAAAGAATCTGACAAGTGGGTTTCTGCGAGAAACTTATGGGGATGGTGCATCCCATCCCCACTTTCTTTCTTCCCTCTTTCCTTTCTCTAAGCCCCTTTCTGCGCTCTCCTTTTAATCAATGTTCACCCCGGTGTCCTCCAATTTCTTCCCCTCCTTTTCTCTGTCAATCCTCCCTCTCTTTCCCCCCTGCCCTTCTCTGATAATCTCCCCACTCTTTCTCACCCTCTCCTTATCTGTAATCTATCCTGTTGAGGAATGGACTAATTTATGGTTTTATATCTGCTACACAAGCAACACATGGACTGTGCACACACATTTGTATACCATGAGCCTAGAGGAAGCTGTTTGCATCACCTACTGTGAGAGGTTTTACATAGGGAATACTTGCCTGCATTTTATGTTAATGTAGCTTGCACACATTCAGCTCAAGGCATTATGGGAAGAAGGAGCACATGTTAGCCATTGTGAGCAGAGACAACAGCAAAGAAGAAGAAATTCCCCGATTGCTAAAGAGACGAGATGTCATGCAGGACATGGACCTGATCTGCATCTGAATTGCAGTTTTCTGTTTATGATGCCTTGGCAGCCTGGTAAAGCCAAGATTCATCTACACATCAAGGAGGATACAGGAAGCCTGGCCAGATGGTGTTCCATGAGATAGAGTGTAGAGTTTCAAATATTGGCCCAACCCATAGAATACCTGCCCCTTTCCACATGCACCAGTGTGGGAGGTCATGGGATGGACTTGTAAATAGGTGGGATTACAGTTTGTCAAGGTACCACCCACCTGGAGATTCCACTATAAATGTAAAGATCAAACACTAGATCTTTGCTAGCCACTTCCCCTCTCGATGTCCTCTATCTTCTTTACTACCCCTAATGTTCAGCTTTCTGTCCAACAATCCTTTTGTCTACTTTAAGATCTCTTGGACTGCAGCTGTCCATACTTTGCTGGCTGGTTCTAGCGAAGTGTGATTTAGTTAATTACCTTAGGAATTACTTTCTCCCCTATTCTTACATGGCAACAGACAAGACTTCTGGAACAGGCAAGTATAAACTGAAATAGATACCTACCTACCTCCAAGTAACTAAGAAACTATCTTAATATCTTTCTGTAACTCTAAAGGAACTTGAGTGTATGGGATTGAGAGACTGATATATTTGTATGTGTGACTTTGATATCCTTCAGTAAAAAGAATATTTGTTTTGGAAAAACATCCGTCTCATCTCCATCACTGTAACTCTACGGTCAGACACAACCTCCGTATACATTGGTCAGAGCTCACGTTAAAATTAGTTGCCAACTGTCGTAAATAAGGCAGTTTGCATAACCCCCTCTCTTTTGCCTCCACCTTTCTCCATCAGCATACACCTTCCATTATCTGTCAACCCACCTGCTCTCTGTATTTTCCCCACCTCTGTCAACCTACCCTTCTCTTTTGCTCCCATCCCTTCTCCATCAATCTCCTGCTCCCCTTCTCTGACAATCCCCCTTTTTCTTCCCCACTCCTGAAGGCTATCCCATCCCCCCACCTTTGCTTCTTCCTCTTTCCCCTACTTCTCTCAGTCCATCACCTCCTCCTTTACACCAGCCTGTTTCTTGCTCTCTGCCTCTCCCCGTACTTGTCACTTCTCACTCTTTCTGCCCCATCACCCTCACTGTTTCCCCTTCATTCTCCCTACCACCCAACTGCTCCTCCCCACAGCAACAGCAGCGGCTCTCCCGTTGACCTGCCCGCTTCCCCCCACAGTGATAATAGTGGCCCTCCCAGCCATTCACCCATTTTCTTCAGCACTAATGGTGGTTCTCTTGGCCATCCACCACTCCACCCCTCAGCAGTGGAAGCAACTGTCCCAGTCTCTCACTGCTTTCCCCTACTGCAATAGTGGTGGCAGCTGTCCAGGCCATGTTTCCACTTCCCCTCAGAAACAGCAGTGGTGAAGGACCACCTGGACTTTTGAAAACCAGAGGTGGCTGAGCAGAGGCACGCTGGTGGCAGTCGTGTTTCTGCAGTGAGTTTGCAAGGGTTAAAAACATCATTTGCCAGTATTTTTAAAAGATTTAAAAGTCCCCCAAGTTTGCAGGAAAACCTCTTTATTCTCAACCTTGTCCTGATGAATGGATTTAAGCATCAGCAGAATGGGGCAGAGTTGGCTTTTACATATGTACATGTACATTTGGGTCCAAAATGGGGAGAAAGCTTGGAGTCCAGTAGCACCTTAGAGACCAACACGATTTTCAGGGTATGACTTTTAAGAGACAAAGCTCCCTCCATCAGATTCAAGTAGGAATGGAGATCCCAGACTCCTTATATCCCCAAGAATCTTTAGGACAAGACATAACAAAAATATATATTACACTTATACAAGTTTATATCATACCTGAGGAGAGGTATTTCTTTCCCACCAAAATAATCTTTTACACCTTCTCCCTACAAAAATATGTCCTAGACTGAACATGTGATTTTTAGCAGAAGCAATGGGAACAATTACTGTGAGGTAAATATTATATGCCTCTGTTACGTGTGGTATGTGAGGCCTGGGAGCCCCATTATTTAATCCAAAACGGTGACATTCTTATAATGCCAGCACCCATCCCCCCGCAAGGTCAGTGTCTCTGTTTTCATCCATTTTTAATGGACACCCTGTATTTCAATAAAAGCCATTTTGGTGTAGTGGTTAAGAGCGAAGACTCTAATCTGGGAGAACCAGATTTGATTCCCCACTCCTCCAAATGAGGCTGCTGGTGTGACCTTGGTTCAGTCACAAGTTCTTTCAAGAGCAGGTCTGTCAGAGCTCTCTCAGCCCCACCTATCCCACAGGATGTCTCTTGTGGGGAGGGGAAGGGAAAGGAGATTGTAGGCCACTCTGAGACTTCAAGTGAAGAGCAGGGGATAAATCCAATCTCCTCCTCCTCCTCCTCTTCCTCCTCCTCCTTGTCCCCAGATACTTCCTTCATTTTCTCATGTCACTCCATTTCCTTTTACTTAGAAAATACTGAGTATGCAAGTCTGCTAATTTTTTGCTCCCAGTGGCTGGGTTGTTGCATGCAGCCTAGCAATTGTATTTCAGGGCCCTGCCAACCTTGAGCCAAGGTCAGCTCCCCTGGTTCCTCCACTGCAAAACTATCCCTGCCCTTTCTTGTATATGAGTGATAGGTGCACCCAAGGCAGTGCATAAAAGCAGAACAAAACTTGGTCAGGTGTATGAACAGACTAAAATGACACCCTTTATAAAACAGTCACCAATATAACCCAAAAACTAACCCTAACCCTAAAAATACTGGAATTATAGAATACTTATATTTCATATTTTTTGTTGAACTTATTTTCTGGAGACAAAGAATAAAAAAGGAAGTGCAAAAGAAAAGGCAAAACTTCTTTAGGAGAGAAATGGCAGTGGCATTTAGTCATGCCGGCCACATGACCACAGAAATGTCTTCGGACAGTGCTGGTTCTTTGCCTTGGAAACAGAGATGAGCACTGCACCCCTAGAGTTGGATTCAACTAGCTTTTGAGAAAGGGAAACTTTTACCTTTACCTTCTCTGGGGGCAGCAAACCCAAGCCTGGCTCTCACTTGCTTCACCAGCACAGGACAGCGCCATCCAGGCACTGCCAAGGCAGGTAGCACACCCAGAGGCACCCAGGTAGCGCACCCAGAGGCTGCAGGGAAGGGGGAAAGGGCAAGGCCACACCCACAAAGGCTCCGGAAGCCCCAGCAGGGCCTGGTAGGATAAAACAGTCAGTTGAACCTGGGAACAGGCCAGAGGAGGAGGCCTCCTGGGGCTTGAGCAGGCAGGCAGAACCACCGCTTAAAGCCTTCGGTGTGTTTCAGATAGAAAACAAAAAGGCCTAGTCCGGGAGGCCATTGGCCTAGAGTCTCTTCAATCTCCCAGGGTCTGCCCCAGAAGACAGAGCATTGGGGGAAGCTGGATTCAGCAAACACACACCCCTCAATACTTCATTCAGCCAGCCCGGCAAATGCCAGTGATCAAGGGCTAGATAAATCCTGTGAATCTATGGGAGAGCAACTGGCAGGGGAGAGAAATGGGTCAGGGTGAAAGCAACCCCCAGGGCCCCCACACTCCTTGCCCAATTCTGAGGTTCTTCCTGGGTTGAGAGACAAAAGGGAACCCACAAGTCTGAGGGCATGTATAATCTTTACAATAAGATGTTAAGGTTTATCCTAATAGACTGTTCCTTCCACAATGTTTTAAACAAGTTTCTTTTCCCAAGAAGTATCAAAAAGCATGAAGGATTAACTGTGTTTCTTTATTATTATTTTATTTAGACTACTGCAACCCCATTAACTGTATTTCAACTCTTGCTGTTTGATGTGGGTCATCTCTCTCATCAGATTTTTGCCTGTTGGAAGGCTGTGGGGAAATAAGTTCTGCGACACACAGTGGCCAAAACCCAGGTGCCGTCAGGAGGTCCACTAGTGGGGCCAGAACTCCAGAAGCCCTCCCACTGTTGCCCCACAAGCACCAAGAATTATGTCAGGTCCCCAGCAAAAACACCCTCCACACACACTATTGGCAGTGTAATGTTTTATTGAAGATACGCTGCTGTAGGTTCAAGAACTTTGGTCAGAACTGAAAATATTGGTGAGAACAATCCAGATATAGGTAAAAGCATAAAACCCCCCATTCATGCACGTCAGCAACAGCATAGCCATGACAACCTAGATAGATATGTGTTGTTGCCCTATGACCTAGGCAAAGCACAGACACCTCCAAGGTCTCTTCCCATGAGAGGAATACTTGGGGCACAAGGGAAGAAAAGTTACAGTGTCTACTCCCCAGCATTCACACAACATACACCTTAGGAATGCTACATGACAAGCGAAGGTAAGATTGCAATGGATACAAGGAAACAAATGCTAAGCAATAAATGAACAGGCCACAGAGGCATGGGAAGACCTGAGCTTGAAAAACTCAGAGCATCACTGCCCCAGACAGAGAGTTCCATCTAAATGTTACAGCTAATAGCCACTGATGGACCTCTGCTCCATAAAGCAGAAGGAATAAAGATAAGGAATCTATTGTTTGCTTATTTTCCTACAGTAAAACATCCATATATTGAAGCCCACCCAGTGGCTAAGTAGCCTGAAGCCTAGGGCCTCTAAATCTAGGGGGCCTCCACAGCCCTGCCCCCCCCCCAAGCAGGCAGTCTCCCCTCTCCCAAAATTGCAAACCCAAGACTTCATGCGAGGTCAGGGCAACTCAGGCCCAGCAACTATGAGACTCAGGGCCAGCCAGTGAGGCCCAATTTGAAACTCTGGGGACGAACTGGAAAACAATTTGTGGGGCCCCAGTTCACAGCCAAAGTCTGCAGAATCTTAGAGATATAAATAAAATCCATCTAGATTACCCTGGTGTGGGAGCCCCCTTAGGAGCGGCCCATGGGGCCCAATTTGGCCAAATTGCTCCAATTGCCTTAAGGCCAACCCTGATGAGACTGTGCAGGGGTTGGACTGACAAGCCCTGCCCCTTCTAGGTCCCTGGTGCCAATATTCAGAGTACAGACTCCAGGACTCCAGAGCCAGGAGCCCAGAGTCAACAACCAGCTGCACAGCCTTCCCCAGCTCAAGGGTCAGGTCAGTAGTGGTACATGCTGCACTTTAATCAGTGGGAGAGTGCGAGTGGGGAGCCAGCTGGGGCAGATAGACCAGGCAAGCAAGCTCTCCCAAGTCCCTTCCATTCCTTCCTTCCTCCTTGGCTTGAACAGAGCAAGCACATGTGACTGGCACTGGCCTCCCCCCTCCCAGGCAGGAGAGTCTATCATTCACACTTCACAGAGCCCTGTCAGTGCCTGCAGCATGCACTTGCAACCCCTGCCTCAGAACGTCTTGGATAGGAAAAGAAACATTGATGGTGTCAATTGTCATGCCTATAGATCCAAACAATACTGCTTTATACATTAATAGTAGATTAATTGTTCTAAAGCTATTGCAGAATCTAATCAAACTTTGACATATTTATTTTATATAACATTTTTTGGCAGTTGGCTCTTCTAAATGGCTAGTATTGATTGCTGGATGGGAGCCTGGTGTTTGCTGCTGCTGGAATTATTAGATGAGAAATTATAGCTAATTATTAACCTATGTTTTTGCATCATTTTCAAGCCTCCTAATTGCATGTGCCTTGGAGAAAATTATTTTGAATCCTTTTGTCAGTTTGGGGAGTTTATAAACTTTTGAAAATGTTTAGATTGGAAAATGATGTTGTGCTATAGGGTTGGCTTGTTGGATGTGACAGAATAGACTCCATCTTGTGTTTGCTTTAGTTTAGGTTAGTTTAGTTAAAATGGCCACCCACCCTGGGAAGTAGGGAAAAACTCTAGGGTAGGCTTACAAATCCCAGGTGTGTCATGCCTGCCCCTGCTGATGTCATGCCTGCCTTTGCTGATGCCCCTGAACAGGCTCCTGAGGACCCTGAACAGGCTCCTGAGGACAGTACTGCAGCAGAAAGGCAAAGACTGGATCCTGTAGCTGAAAGCTATCTAAGTGGTGAGGAGGATAGAGCCTCCCAGGGAACACCTGCAAGGGATCAGTCTCTGCTGCAGCCCAGTAATTCATCATCAGACTCGCCTCCACCTGTAACCAGGCTCAGGAATGTAAGAAGACAACAGCTGAGAGAGCAAAGGCAGAATGCACGCATGCGTGCCAGAAGATCTCTTAGCCCTGATTACTGACAGGATCCTGTCCTCACTCCTGGCTAGCTAATGAGTTGATTAGCTAGCACTGTATATATGCAAGTCTGTTGCCAGCAGTCATTTGTGCTGGCAAACGTCGTTTGTTCAGGACCTGAATCCTTGCATCTCTGCTCCAGACCTTGTGGAATTCTTCTCGGCTTGATCCTCGGCTTTTGACCTTTGGCTTTGTTGACCCTGCGTTCATCTCTGACTCCTCTGGTATTGTTGTGATTTATGGACTTGAAACTTTGGTATGTCTGACCCTGCTTTTGGACTGTGATTTAAACCTGCTTGAACCTTGCTACCTGATTTGCCCGGCTTGACCTCGGACTGTTCCTGGACTTTTGCTTGCTTGTGTCACGCCCCCTGGTCCTGCCGTGACAGATTGCCAGCACCCACAACGCTCACACATCCCCACCATGGAAGACGGAGCAACCGGAGGTGTGGACCCCATGGAGGAAATGCTAGCACAGGTACAGCACTTAACTCAAGCTGTGATTGCTTTGCAACAACAGGCTGCTACAAATGCTGTTGCTGTAGCAAATGCTGGTACACCTCCCCCACGTTGCCCAATAAATCCTCCTGATCGTTTCGGTGGGAATGTTGATGAGTTCCAGGCATTCCTTGCCCAATGTAATCTGTATATTGAGCTCAGGGCTCGGGACTTTGTTTCTGAGAAGGCTAAAGTTTGTTTCATTTTAAGCCTCCTTAAAGGGCAAGCTGCCAAATGGGCCACGCCCTTGCTGGTGGGGAATTCTCCCTTACTATCTGACTTCCAGGCTTTCAAGGCTCATTTTGCCGCTGCTTATGCCAATCCTGTGAAAGCTGAAACAGCTAACCGCAAAATAAGGGCTCTTACTCAGCATAAAACCTCTGTCGCTCAGTACACCAATGAGTTCCAGCTGCTGGCTCAAGACCTGACATGGAATGAGGCAGCGTTTATTGACCAGTATACTGAAGGGCTGTCTGACGAAATTCTAGATGAACTTGCACGCAGTGAACGCCCTGACACTTTACAAGCCCTCATCCATCTCTGTCTCCGCATTGATGGGAGGTTACAGAGCCGCCGCCAAAACAGAAAAAAGGCTCTCGCCTTCCCCAGCAGAACCCTTCAGACCTTCCACCGGCCTTCCTCCCCCGGCTCCTCTCCACCTCCTGCAGGCACAGAGCCCATGCAACTTGGCACCGCTCGGCCCCGCCTTACTTCTGAGGAGAAGCTGAGACGGCGCACTCAACAGCTGTGTCTGTATTGTGGAGAAGCCGGGCATTTTGCCTCCAGCTGCCCTGCCAAGCAGAAGCGCTCACCACAACCGGCTCCACCGGTAAAAGAGCAGCCCCAAGCCTGACCGGACCCCCCGGTTTGGGGCCTATTCTGGGGTCCTCCAGTACTCCATACTCACCACAGACTCCCTTCCTGGTGCCAGTGCGGTTGCAACTCCCAGACAACCGCTGGCTCTTCATCCACGCCATGTTGGACTCAGGGGCCGCCTGTTGTTTCATGGACATTCTTTTTGCCAAAGAACACGGCGTTCCCCTTCAAGAGAAGGCAACCCCAGCGCTTGTAGAAGCCATTGATGGACGCCTGCTCCGCTCCGGACCCGTCGTCCAAGAAACCCAGCCACTCACCTTGTGGATACAGCAGCACCAGGAACAAATAACTTTCGACTTGGTGAGGATGCCGAGGTTTCCAGTCATCCTGGGTCTCTCCTGGCTGCGCCACAACAACCCTCAGGTAGACTGGGTACATCAGGAGCTCCAGTTCGGCACCAGTCCTGCACCCACGCCTTCCGTGGAAACGATGGTAGACACCCCGTCTTCAGCACCATCGCCAGAACCATCACCAGCTGCTTTGCTGCTGGGCGCTGCGGCTCCCGCTTTACCTGCCACCTATCAGGACTATGCAGACGTCTTTGACGAAAAGGAGGCAGACCAGCTACCCCCGCATCGGCCCTACGACTGTGCCATCAACCTCATCCCCGACGCTCCGTTACCCTCAGGCCGCCTTTACCCAATGGCAGAACCGGAGCTGGCTGCGCTGAGGGACTATTTGGACAAAAATCTGGCCAGAGGGTTTATTCGGCCCTCTACGTCTCCTCTGTCTTCCCCAGTCCTCTTTGTGAAAAAGAAGACAGGAGACCTCAGGCTCTGCAATGACTACAGGGCCCTGAACAAAATCACCATACGGGATAGGTACCCCCTCCCGTTGATCCCTGAGCTCATGGACCGTTTGCGGGGAGCTCAAATCTACACAAAGCTAGACCTGCGTGGCGCCTACAACCTGGTGAGAATCAAGGCAGGAGATGAATGGAAGACCGCCTTTGGTACCCGCTATGGCCAATATGAGCACTTGGTCATGCCCTTTGGCTTGACCAACGCCCCTGCAGTGTTCCAACGCTTTATGAATGACATCTTCCGTGACCTCCTCGACCGCTTCGTGGTAATTTATTTAGATGACATCCTGATCTTTTCCGCCACCGTGCCTCAACACATTGACCACGTAAGGCAAGTGTTGCACCGCCTGCGCACCCATGGACTCTATGCGAAACTAGAAAAATGCGAGTTTCATCGTAAGTCTGTTGAGTTCCTGGGGCATATTATCTCCCCTGAAGGCACGCTGATGGACCCCAAGAAGGTGGAAGCCATTCTCCAATGGCAGCCTCCCAAAAACCGGAAGGATGTTCAACGCCTCCTGGGGTTCTCCAACTACTACCGCCAATTTATAC